>NC_056694.1:0-262500 GCF_018350215.1 Panthera leo
GGTTAGGTTTCAGTTGAGGGTTATGGTTAGGGTTAAGGTTCGGGTTAGGGTTAGGTCCCAGGAGGCTCCAGCCTCTGAACTCACACCAGAGCAGATATCTACCCGAATCCTGAGTGGAGAATACAAGGAAGGGTGCTGGTCAGAATTAGTCTTTGGGTTCCAAGGCTAGACAAATGTATAGGCCACCCTTCAGGTGGGCCTCAGGATTCGTCTCGTGCAGCTGCAGTCGCGCTTTGGAAATGACATGGTGATTTTCCACATTCCATGCCGAGTATTTCTGCACCGATTCTCGAACCCATGTGCATGCTGTTTTCAGACTTTGGAAATGGGTCCCCATGGGGAGAGAGTCTTAGCTACGGTTAGGCTTTGGTCCAGGGAAGTCGCCCGGCTGAAGCAACACCATGTGTTTTGAATTCCATGGTGGGCTGAAGTGAGGGCACATGGGCAGCTGTGGATCTCGTGTAGAGTTAGTGTTCTGGTTAGGGTTAGGTGTAGGGTGAGGGTTAGGGTTAGGGTTACGTTTAGGGTTTGGGTTAGGGCCCAGGAGACTCCAGGCACTGAACTCACAGCAGAGCAGTTGTCTCCCCGTAGGGCTGAATGGACTACACTAGGTAGGTTGCCGGTCAGAATTAGTCTTTGTCTTCCTAGGCCAGACAAATATACGGGCCACACTTCGGGTCAGCCTCTGGAATCCTCTTGTGAAGCTGCAGTCGCACTTTGCAAATGACATGGTGAATTTCCATGTTCCATGCCGAGTATTTCTGCACCAATTCTCAAAACCATGTGCGTGCTCTTGTCAGACTTTGGAATTGGGTCCCCATGGGGACAGAACCTCAGATAGGGTTTGGTTTAAGTCCAGGGATGTCCCCAGGGCCAAAGCGACATCAGTGTTGTGATTCCTTGGAGGGCTGAAGTGAGGGCACGTGCGGGGCTGTGGGTCTGGTGTAGCTTAGTGAGATTGATAGGGTTAGGTGTAGGGTGAGCATTATGTTTAGGATTAAGGTTAGGGTTAGGTTTACCTCCAGGAGGCTCCAGTCATTGACCCCACAGCAAAGCAGATGTCTCCCTGAAGGGCTGACTGGAGTATACAAGATAGGGTACCGGTCAGGATTAGTCTTTGGGTCCAAAGCCAGACACATGTATGGGCCACCCTTCCCATAGGCCTCAGGAATCCTCTCGTGCAACTGCACTTGCACTTTGGAAATGACATGGTGATGTTCCATGTTCCATGCCGGGTATTTCTGCACCGATTCTCGAACCAGTGTGCCTGCTCTTGTCAAATTGGGAATTGGGTTCCCATGACAAGTAATTCTGCACCTATTTTCAAACCCTTGTGCATGCTGTTGTCAAACTTTGGGTTTGGTTCCCCATGGGGAGAGAGACTTAGATACGGTTAGTTTTGGATCACGGACGTCACCAGGGCCTTAGCGGCACCCGTCTTGTGAATTCCATGGAGGGCTGAAGTGAGAGCACATGTGAAGCTGTGGGTCTGGTGTAGACTTAATGAGATAGATAGGGTTCGGTGTAGGGTGATTTTACGGTTAGGGTTACTGTTAGGGTTAGGTCCCACGAGACTTCAAGCACTGACCCCAAACAGAGCAGGTGTTAACCTGAAGAGCTGAGTGTAGTACACATGGGAGGGTGCCCATCAGTCTTAGTATTTGGGTTCCAAGGCCAACCAGATGTATGGGCCACCCTTTGGGTAGGCCTCAGGAATCCTCTCATGCAGCTGCAGTCACGCTTTGGAAAAGACATGGTGATGTTCCAGGTTCTATGCCGAGTTTTCCTGCACTGCTTCTGGAGCCCAGGCGTGTGGTGTTGACAGACTTTGGTATTGGGTCCCCGTGGGGTCAGAGCCTTAGCTAGGGTTAGGGTTCACTCCAGGGATGTCGCCATGGCCAGAGACTCTAGTCTCATGATCTTGCTGGAGGGATGAATTGAGTGCCCATGCGAGGGTGCGGGTCAAGTGTAGTGTTCGGATTAGAGATAGGGTTAGGTGTAGGTTGAGGTTTACGGTTGGGTTACAGTTTGGGTTAGTGTCAGGTCCCAGAAGGCTCCAGGCACTGAACCCACAGTAGAGATATTGTCTCCCCGAAGGGCTGAGTGGAGGACACAAAGGAGGGTGTTGGTCAGGATTAGTCTTTGGGTTCCAAGGCCAGACAAATGTATGGGTTACTCTTCCGGTAGGCCTCAGGAATCCTCTCGTGCAGCTGCAGTCGCACTTTGGAAATGACATGGTGATGTTCCACATTCCATGCTGAGTATTGTTGCACCGACTTTCAAACCCATGTGGGTGCTGTTGTTAGATTTTGGAATTGGGTCCCCATGGGAAGAGAGCTTTAGCCAAGCTTAGGGTTCAGTCAAGCGACACCGACAGGGCCAAAGCAACTTCAGTCTTGTGATCTCCCTCGAGGGCTGAGTGAGGGCCCTTGCGAGGGTGGGGTTCAAGTATAGGGTTCAGTTAGAGATAGGGTTAGGTGTAGTTGACAGTTATGGTTAGGGTTAAGGTTAGTGTTAGGTCCCAGGAGGTTCCAGGCACTGAACCCACAATAGTGCAGTTGCCTCCCTGAAGGGCTGAGTGAAGTACATAGGGAGGGTGCCGGTCAGTATCAGTTCTTAGGATCCAAGGCCAGAGAGATACATGGGCCACCCTTGGAATAGGCCTCAGGAATCCTGTCGTGCAGCTGCAAACGCACTTTTCAAATGACATGGTGATGTTCCACGTTCCATGCCGAGTATTCACCAATTCTTGAACCCGTGTGCATGCTGTTGTCAGACTTTGGAATTGGGTCCCCATGGGGATAGATACTCAGCTAGGGTCAGGGTTCGGTATAGGGAAGTCACCAAGGCCAAAGTGACACCAGTGTTGTGAATTCCATGTAGGGCTGAAGTGAGGGCACATGCGGGGCTGTGGATCTGGTTTAGTATTAGTGTGCTAGATAGGGTTAGGTGTAGGGTGAGGCTTATGGTTAGGGTTATGGTGACGTTTAGGGTTAGGTCCCAGGAGGCTCTCCATCCACGTAGTTTCAAAGGACAAATTTTATTCTTTTTGATGGCCATATATATATATATATATATATACACATATATATTTATACACACATATACATATATACATATATACATTTACATATTTATACTATGTATATGTGTGTGTATATATATATATATATATATGTATATTTGTATATATATGTATGTATCTATGTATACCACATCTTTATCCATTCATCCATCGATGGAGATTAGGGCTTTTTCCATACTTTACCTATTGTTGATAGTACTCCTATAAACTTTGGGGTTCACGTGTCCATTTGAAATAGCATATCTGTATCCCTTGGATAAATACCTAGTAGTGTAACTTCTGGGTTGTAGGATAGTCCTCTTTTTCATTTTTTGAGGAACCTACATACTGTTTTCCAGAGTGGCTGCACCAGTTTGCATTCCCACCAGCAGTTCAAGAGTTCCTCTTTCTCCATTTCCTTGCCAACATCTGTTGTTGCCTGAGTTGTTAATGTTAGCCATTCTCACAGGGGTGAGGGGGTGTTTCATTGTGGTTTAGTTTGTATTTCCCTGATGATGAGTGACGTTGAGCATTTTTTCATGTGTCGGTTGGCCATCTGGATGTCTTCCTTGGAGAAGTGTTTGCTTATGTCTTTGCCCATTTCTTCACTGGATAACCTTTTTTTGGGGTGTTGAGTTTGGTATGTTCTTTATAGATTTTGAATACTACTCCTTTATCTCATATGTCGTTTGCAAATATCTTCTCCCATTCTGTTGGTTGCCTTTTAGTTTTGTTGATGGTTTCCTTCTCTGTGCAGAAGCCTTTTTATTTTGATAAGGTCCTAATCATTCATTTTTGCTTTTGTTTCCCTTGCCTCTGGAGATGTGTTGTGTAAGAAGCTGTGGAAGCCAACATTAAGAGGCTTTGCCTGCTTTCTCCTTGAGGATTTTGATGCCTTCCTATCTTACATTTAGGTCTTTTATCCGTTTTGAGTGTCTTTTTGTGTGAGAAAGTGGTCCAGGCTCATTCTTCTGCATATCACAGTCCAGTTTTCCCAGCACACTTGCAGAGGAGACTGTCTTTATTCCATTGATATTCTTTCTTTTTGTCAAAGATTAGTTGGCCATACATCTGTGGGTCCAATTCTGTGTTCCTATTCTGTTCCACTGATCTGAGTGTCTGTTCTTGTGCCAGTACCGTACTGTCTTGATGATTACAGCTTTGTAATACAGCTTGAAGTCCAGGATTGTGATACCTCCTATTTTGGTTTTCTTTTTCAAGATTGCTTTGGCTATTGAGGGTCTTCTCTGGTTCCATACAAATTGGAAGATTGTTTGTTGTAGCTCTGTGAAGAATGCTGGTGTTATTTTGAGAGGTATTGCATTGAATATGTAGATTGCTTGGTACTATGGACATTTTAACAATATTTGTTCTTGCTATCCAGGAGCATGGAATATTTTTCGTTTTTGTGTGTTTGTCATCTTCAATTTTTTCATAATCTTTCTATAGATTTCAGTATAGATTTTTCACCTCTTTGGTTAGATTTATTCCTAGGTGTTTTATGGGTTTTGGTGCAATTGTCGACGGGATTGATTCTGTGATTTCTCTTTCTCTTGCTTCATTGTGTACAAGAATGCAACTAATTTCTGTGCATTGATTTTATATCCTGCCACTTTGCTGAATTCATGGATCATTTCTAGCAGTTTTTTGGTGGAATCATTTTATCAAGAAGGGATGCTGTGTTTTGTCAAATGCTTTCTCTGCATCTACTGAGTGCATCATGTGGTTCTTGTCCCTTCTTTTATTGATGTGATGAATCACATTGATTGTTTTGTTGATATGGATCCAGCCTTGCATTCCAGGCATATAAACCCCACTTGGTCGTGGTGAATAAAGTTTAAATGTATTGTTGGATCTGGTTGGCTAATATCTTATGGAAGATTTTTGCGTCCATGTTCATCATGAAAATTGGTCTGCACTCTCCTTTTTAGTGGGGTCTTTGTCTGGTTTTGGAATCCAGGTAATGCTGATTCATAGGAAGAGTTTGGAAAGTTTTCCTTCCATTTCTGTTTTTGGGACAGCTTCAAGAGAATAGGTATTAACTCTTCCTTAAATGTTTGATAGAATTCCCCTGGAGAGACATCTGGCCCTGGGCTCCTGTTTTTCTGGGAGATTTTTGATTACTAATTCTTTACTGGTTATGGGTCTGTTCAAATTTTCTTTCTTCCTCTTTCAGTTTTCGTAGTTTATATATTTCTAGGAATTTGTCCATTTCTTCCACATTGCCCATTTTATTGGTATATAATTGCTGATAATATTCTCTTATTATTGTTTGTATTTCTGCTGTGTTGGTTGTGATCTCTCCTCTTTCATTCTTGATTTTATTTATTTGGGTCCTTCCCTTTTTCTTTTGGATCCAACTGGCTGGTGGTTTATCAATTTTATTAATTATTTCAAAGAACCAGCTTCTGGTTACATTGATCTCTTCTACTGTTTGTGTGTTTGGGGGGCGGGGGTTATTGTTTGTTTTTGTTTTTGTTTTCAGCTTCGATAGCATTGATTTTTTCTGTAATCTTTATCATTTCTTGTCTTCTGCTGGATTTGGTTTTTATTTGTTGATCTTTTTTCCATCTCTTTAATGTATAAGGTTAGGTTGTGTATCTGAGACCTTTCTTCCCTCTTTAGGAAGGCCTGGATTGCTATAAACTTCCTCTTATGACTATGTTTGCTGCATCCCAGAGGTTTTGGGCTGTGGTGTTATCAGTTTCACTGGCTTCCATGTACTTTTTAATTTTCTCTTTAACTTTTCACCCATTAATTTTTTTTTTTAGTTTTTATTATTTACAATTTACATCCAAATTAGTTACCATATAGTGCAATAGTTATTTCTTGAGTAGATTCCTTAGTGCCCCTTACCCATTTAGCCCATCTCCCCCCCACAAACCCTCCAGTAACCCTCTGTTTGTTCTCCATATTTATGTGTACCCTTCTGTTTTGTACCCCTCCCTGTTTTTATATTATTTTTGTTTCCCTTCCATTATGTTCATCTGTTTTGTCTCTTAAAGTCCTCCTATGAGTGAAGTCATATGATTTTTGTCTTTCTCTAACTACTAATTTCACTTAGCATAATACCCTCCAGTTCAATCCATGTAGTTGCAAATGGCAAGATTTCATTCTTTTTGATTGCTGAGTAATACTCCATTATACACACACACACACCCCACATCTTCTTTATCCATTCATCCATCAGTGGACATTTGGGCTTCTTCCATATTGAGTTTTACTGTAATTTGGCTTTGGAGACTTTTTGTTCATTGGGTGAAGTGAGCACAGCATATTTGCTTGCCCTTTACCACAGTAGAGAGGGGGCCTCTGGGAGCCAAACCTCTTTCTGACCAATGAGATTCCAACTGGCTATTGTTGATAGTGATGCTATAATCATGGAGGTGCATGTGTCCCTTCTAAACAGCACACCTGTATCCCTCGGATAAATACCTAGTATTGCAATTGCTGTGTCATAGGGTAGTTCTCTTTTTAGCTTTTTGAGGCGCCTCTATACTGTTTTCCAGAGTGGCTGCACCAGCTTGCATTCCACCATTCAATTTTTAGTGGGATGTTCTTTAGTCTACAAGTATTCGTTATCTTTCCCAATTTTTTCTTGTGGTTGATTTTGAGTTTCATAGCATTGGGGTCTGAAAATATGCATGGTATGATCTCTTTTTGTACTTGTTGAGTACAAGGAAACATAAAATTATTTATGTTTATTTATTTTAGACAGAGCGTGAGTGGAGGAGGGGCAGAGAGAGAGGGAGACACAGAATCCGATGCAGGCCTCAGGCTCTGAGCTGTCAGCACAGAGTCTGACACAGGGCTCAAACTCACAAACCACGAATTGACGACCTGAGCTGAAGTTGGATGCTCAACTGACTGAGCCCCCAGGCACCCACTTTAATGAAATTTTAAATTATACCCTTCAAAGTGCACTTGCTACCTTGCAAACTCAGAGAAAGAAATGTGAAGAATCAGGAAGTGGTAAGGGTTGGCTGCTGAGTTTTACCGTAATTTGGCTTTGGAGGCTTTTTGTTCATTGGGTGAAGTGAGCATAGCATATTTGCTTGCCCTTTACCACAGTAGAGAGTGGGCCTCTGGGAGCCAAACCTCTTTCTGACCAATGAGTTGGAATTTTACTGGGACCGCCAAAATGAGTTTTGTTATTTCAGGGACTATGAGTTATCTTTTATTTTCACAACTAGGTAATTATCACATCATTCAACTATGCCCTCCAAGATATGTAGAAAATACCCAAATATAGTTGAGAGAGAAAGGGTGATAGCCAAAGTGTATAATCCTTTCCCTTTAAAAAAAAAATATGTTTAATTTATTCTTCATGATTTTTTTTTAATTTTAGTGAGGGGGGCATGCAAGCGGGGGAGAGGGGCAGAGGAAAAGAGAATCTTAAGCAGGATTCACGCTCAGTGTGGAGCCCAATACAGGTCTGGATCACATGATCCTACAATCATGACCTGACCCAAAATGGAGTCTGATGCTCAAATGACTGAGCCACCCAGGTGCTCCATAGTCTCTTTCTCTCTGAAGGCTGAATAGTGAGTTTTCAATGTGAATGGGGGGATAAACACACACACACATACATATGTATACCACTAAGAAAGCCATTTATGAGTTGTTAGACATGAACTATTTTCCACCATCTTTGTCTTCTAGTTATATTCATGCCTCAAGGTCTTTGTTCATTGCAATGCACGATCTTGCCGTGTGAGGTACAAATTGTTGTGTGATCAGTTTTCCATGAAAGTCTTTCCTCATACCTGCCTTAACCACAAGATGCAAATGTTGAATTCGAGGATGTAGAGCTAAGACCCTTGAGGTCCAATAACTGTCAACTAGAAGTTATATTTTCTGTTGGGGAGAAATCCCCATATGATGGCAATGACTTTGCATTGGTAAGTGAAAGAATACTTTCATGCCTTCATGGTTCTTGCCCTTTTTCTGTCTCACCAAAATCAAGACTCAGGTCATGTGCACATTTATCAAGAAAACACTTTTTCTTTTTCCAGAAAATAAAAAGGCCCTGAAAGACAAGTGTAATGCATTGAGGTCTGTGAAAGCCACAAAGGAAGCAAAAGTCAAACAGCTGAAGGAGAAAGCACATAACCTGGAATAATTCTATGAACAAAGAAAAGTGCCTACTAAAAGTAAGATGGGGGCACCTGGGTGGCTTAGTCAGTTGAACGTCCGACTTCGGCTCAGGTCATGATCTCACGGTCCAATAACTGCTAGAACTGATAAATGAATTCAGCAATGTCACAGGATACAAAATCGTTGTACAGAAATCTGTTGCATTTCTAAACAACAATGAAGCAGTAGAAAGAGAAATGAAGAAAACAGTCCCATTTACAGTTGTACACCAAATAATAAGGTATCTATGAATAAATCTAACCAAAGTGGCGAGCGACCTATACTCTGAAAACTGTAAAACAGTGATGAAAGAAATGAAGGATATTCCATACTCATGGATCAGAAGTACAAATTTCATGAAAATGTCTACACTTCCCAAAGCAACTGACACAATTAATGCAATGGCCATCAAAATAGCAACAACATTTTTCATGGAACTAGAACAGTCCTAAAATTTGTACGGAACCATAAAGACCCCAATCTTCAGAGTAAACAACCTTTATGTGAAGTGATAATTATGGATGGCATTATGCCTCTGGATCTTCTGCTCCAAAACATGGTAACTCTGGCCTAAGCATTTGAACAAACGGTAGACATATCCCAACCAAGGATCATTCTACAAAATACATTCTACAAATGTACCCTCAAAACTTTGCAGATTATGAAGAATATGGAAAAATCTAAACATCGTCATGGTCAAGTGGAGCCTAAGGAGACAGGATGACTGTAATGTGCCAGCTGGGATGAGTCTGGGACAGAAGAGGTTAAAACCGAACCAATCTGAATACAAATATAAACTTTAGTTAATACTACCATATCTCTTCGGGATATTGATTGTGATCATGTATCAACTCATAAGACATCAATAGTCAGAAAACAGTCTGATGTATGTGGAGACTCAATAATATCTTCCCAATTTTTCTGGTAACTAGAAACCCATCACGAATGAAAAGATTATTAGTAATCATGGTTTTATGTTTTCAACACATAATATATGAATAGTTCTAGTATTAGTTACTAGTGTTGGCCATGTACCTATTCTTGTTGTTCTTACTATTGTGTAATTTAAATAATATCATTCATGGCACAGAAAACTGAATGCATGATATACACCTCATAGAAACATCTACTTGGCATATTTTAAGATAATGTATGTATACAGCACTGTATTAGGTGGTATGTAAATTAAGTGTTTTTTCTGATCTTGAACAAGCATGTCATTGAAGGGCTTTCCATAAAGGTGGTTATCCTAGATAATGAATGATACTCAGATTTTACAGGATGTACTTCACATCATGCCTGAACATTGTCAAAAAAAAAAAAAAAACATGTACACACGGACAGATGGATCATTGTGACTAGCTTACTTGCAAAGAATCCTTGCTTTAATATTTTCATGCATATTTTTAGCAGGAATACAAGAGAATGAAATATTTCCAAAGCAAAGAGATATTCAAAGACTGGAAGAATGATACGGAGTTCAAGGGGTTTCAGAAGGAAAAGATGTGACCATGAAGTGGCAGTCACAGGCAAGCAGCTTTCTCTGGTCCACTTTTTGACAGGTTTTCAGGAGGGGATGTCCATCACAGCATGTGATCTACAAAAGGGTAAGACCCAGAAGTACCAGAGGGAAAGACAATGCTTTAGGAAGAGGTGACTTGGAAAGGGTGCTTCTGTGCATAAGTGATGGCTCAGCAACCTGGCTGGGGGTCCCTGGGTCAAAGATTTCAGAAGGCCAGCAATAACCCAGACTCACAAAGATCTTAGAACCACAGAGTTGATCTTCATCTATGATTAGGAGATGGTCACAGTTTTACAGGATATGATCATCGGGCCAGCAGTAAATGGCTAAAATATTATTTAGGGCTATATTTTAATAAAAAAATGGATGTGTAAACATTTGGGTTTGGAATGTTAAGAAAAATCACAGGCCCATCATGGAGTTACTT
The DNA here is from genome assembly GCF_018350215.1 of Panthera leo. Classification (NCBI taxonomy): domain Eukaryota; kingdom Metazoa; phylum Chordata; class Mammalia; order Carnivora; family Felidae; genus Panthera; species Panthera leo. Next base: position 10,150 of record NC_056694.1, read on the forward strand.
ATGCTAAGGCCCCATGTCACTAAACCTAATTTCATTCCTGTAGGAATGTAACCTTTAACCAGTCAGCAAAGAATTTCCTAGTCAGTGCTGGAAATTTGATAGACCCCTGCCATTCCCCTCAGGGAGGAAATCTTGCCTAAATAAGATATTCCATGTTTGTTTTAAGTTTATTTTGAGAGAGACAGAAAGAGACCACATGCAAGGGAGGGGCAGGAATAGAGGGAGAGAGAGAATTCCACGACAACGAGGTCATGATCTGAGCCAGGATCAAGACTCGGACACTTAACCAAGCCATCCAGACACCCCGAGAATTTCGCGTTTCAAAATTTAGCAGGCCTGGCTGGGATACAACCCTAGGAGCACTGGCCTACTCCTTGAGAGAAGGCAGCAAATTACTTGCAGGCAGATGGCATGGAAACAGTGATCTGTGCATTTCCTGGTGCACACAGTGGGGAGATTATACACTGATCATGGAGAGCATCCCTGAGAGGCAGTGTTCACAGCAAGGGGACAAAGGAGCTAGGACAGAGGAGGTGTGTGGGACTATTTTCCTCCTCTTCCCCACAGCATTGACACAGAGCCATATGCTGGAAACAGTTCCATCCCCACACTGGCTGCCTAAGCTGCTTACACCAACCCCACATTCCTGTGCTCTGGTGAGACTGGCCTTCTAGGTCAATCAGGCTTGCCTCAGTCCCAATGGAGGTGTCCCCTTCCCCAGAAGACTAGCGGAAGCCCGTGACCACACCACCTCTCTTGACCAGACAGTTCCGCAGGGCTTCACTTCGAGTGGTAGTCGTTTCAAGTCTCATTTAACGAGCAGATCGGAGCAGACCTAGATAAAACTCAGCACATTCTGGCCAAGGACCATACATTGCCCATACAACTGGCCTGAAGAATAGTGCAGCAAGAACACAAAACAGTGCATGCAACACACACCACAGACACTCCCTGATGTGTCAGGCCCTGGACACTAGATGACCTGCTCTTCATAAAGCCATTCATCTCACAGGAAGGTAACATAATGAGCTTTTGTAACACAGAGAAGGCAAATACTCAGCCAAAATTCCAAGACAAGAGGAATGCATCCCAAATGAAAGAACAAGATAAGGTCATAGCCAGAGAAATGGAAGGAACACTTCCAAACTCATTCTATGAGGCCAGCACGGCCTTGAGTCCAAACTGGACAAAGACCCCACCAAAAAGGAAAACTACAGACCAATTTCCCTGATGAACCTGAATGTAAAAATTCTCAACAAAAATTAGCAAACTGGATCCAACAATACATACAAATAATTATTCACCACAATGAATTGGATTTATTCCTGGGATGCACAACCGATTCAATATCTGCAAATCAACTGATGTGATACATCACATTGATAAAAGAAAGGATAACAACCACATGATCCTCTCAATAGATGCAGAAAAAGCATTTGACAAAATGCAGCATCCTTTCTTGATGAAAAAAAAAAACCCTCATAAAGTAGGGATAAAAGGATCGTGCCTCAACATCAGTATGTCCAGATATGAAAGTCCCACAGCTAATACCATCTTCAATGAGGAAAAACTGAGAGCCTTCCCCCTAAGGTCAGGAACACGACTGGGATGTCCACTCTCACCACTGTTATTCAACATACTGTTGGATGTCCTAGCCTCAGCAATCAGACAACAAAAAGAAATAAAAGGTGTCCAAATTGGCAAGTAGGAGTCAAAGTTCCCCTCTTCGCAGACATGATACTTTCCATGGAAATCCAAAGACTCCATGGAAAAACTCTTAGGACTGATACAGGAATTCAGGAAAGTCTCAGGATATAAAATCAATATACAGAAGTTGATTGCATTTCTATACACCAATAATGAATCAGCAGAGAGAAATCTAGGATTGATGTACTTTACAACTGCACTGAAAAACATAAAATACCCAGGGATAAACCTAACCAAAGAGGTAAAAGATCAGTACACTTAAAACAATAGAGGGGCACCTGGGTTGCTCAGTCAGTTAGGCCCTGACTTCAGCTCAGGTCATGATCCCTCACTTGTGGGTTTGAGTCCCGCTATGGGCTCTGTGCTGAAAGCTCAGAGCCTGGAGCCTGCTTCCGAGTCTGTGTCTCTCTGTCTCTCTGCCCCTCCCCTGCTCATGCGCTCTCTCTTTCTCTCTGTTGCTCTGTCTCAAAAATAAACATTAAAAAAATAAAGGAACAAACCATACAATATCTATGAAAAAAACTGAAGAAATACAAAGAAATGTAAAAACATTCCATGCGCATGGATTAGAAGAACAAATATTGTTAAAATATCAATACTATCCAAAGCAATTGACACATTCAATGCAATCCTTATCAAAATAACAACAACATTCTTCACAGAGCTAGAACAAACAGCCCTAAAATTTGTAGGGAGCCAGTAAAGACCCCAAATAGTCAAAGTCATGTTGAAAAAGAAAACAAAGCTGGAGACATTACAATTCTGGACGTTATGGTGTATTAGAAAGCCACAATCATCAAGACAGTATGGTACGTGCACAAAAACGGACACAGACATCAATGGAACAGAATAGGGAACCCAGAAATGGACCCTCAAACATAGGGCCGAGTAATCTTTGATAACACAAGAAAGAATATCCAATGGAAAAACAAAAGTCTCTTCAGCCAATGGTACTGGGAAAACTGGACAGTGAGAAGAATGAACCTGGACTATGTTCTTAAATGACACACACACACACACACACACACACACCTCAAAATGGATGAAAGATCTAAATGTAAGAAAGGGACCATCAAAATCCTAGAGGAGAAAAGAGGCAATCTACCTCCTTGATCCTGGCCACAGCAACTTCTTGTTTGTCATGTCTCTGAAGCAAGGGCAATAAAAACCAAAATGAACTATTGAGACATCAAGATAAAAAGCTTCTGCACAGCAGAGGACACAACCAGCAAAACTAAAAGGCAACTGAATGAAATGGGAGAAGATATTTGCAGGTGACATATCAGATAAAGGGTTAGTATCCAAAATCTAAAAAGAACTTATCACACTCAACACCCAAAAACCAAATAACCCATTGAAGAAATGGGCAAAAGACATGAAGAGACACTTTAACAAAGATGACATCCAGAATGGTCACACATGAAAAGATGCTCAATCTCACTCGTCATCACTGAAATACAAATCAAAACCATAGTGAGATATCCCCTCACACCTATCAGAATGGCTAAAATTAACATCTCAGGAAACGACAGATGTTGGCAAGGATGCAGAGAAAGGGAATGGTTTTGCAATGCTGGTGGGAATGCAAAGTGGTGTAGCCACTCTGGGAAATAGTATGGAGATTCACCAAAAAACTAAAAATAGAACTACACTAGGACCCAGCAATTGCACTACTAGGTATTTATCCAAAGGATACACTAACGCTGACTCGAAGTGGCACATGCACTCCAATGTTTATAGCAGCATTATCAACAATAGCTAAATTATGCAAAGAGCCCAAATGTCCATTGACAGATGAATGGATAAAGAAGATGTGGTATATTCACACAATGGACTATTACTCGGCGATCAAAAACAATGAAATCTTGCTATTTGCAACAACGTGAATGGAACCTTACTTTATTATGCTAAGCAAAATATGTCAGAGAAAGACACATATCATATGATTTCTCTCTTCTGTGGAATATAATACAACTGATGAACGTAGTGAAAAGAAAGCAAAAATAAGATACAGAGAGGGATTCAAACAATCTAAGAGACTCTTAAATACAGAGAAGAAACTCAGGGTTTCAGGAGGGTTACTGAATAGGGGTATGGGCTAAATGGGTGATGGGCATTACAGGCAACACTTGGGATGAGTATTGGGTATATTTTGTACTTGAAGGATCACTAAATTCTACTGCTGAAACTGTATTCGACTATAAGGTAACTAACTTGGGCTTAAATTTAAAAAAGAAGAAATATTAAAAAGAAGTAAAGAAATGTACTACCAGTCAAAAGAAAGGAATATTTAAATCGGGCTCTTTGAGTGGAAATGAAAGACTAAAGTGTTACAAGAAAGGATCAGAGAAAACATCAAGAAACAATGGCAAAACAACTAGTAGAATGGGACAAAATATATACCTATCAATAATCACTCTGAATGTTCATGGACTAAATGCTCCAATCAAAAGACATTGGATAGGGCGTCAAAATGGACAAAACAAACAAACAAAAACAACACCTATCTAGATGCTGCCTACAAAGCCTTATTTGGACTTAAGTCACCTGCAGATTTAAAGAGAGGGAATAAAGAAACATTTATTATGCCAATAATGTCAAAAGAAAACCAGTAGCAATACTTATATCAGGAAAAATAAACTTTAAAACCAGGCTCTATTTTGGTACCCTTTGGGTAAATACCTAATAGCGACATTGCATGCACCCAGTATTTATAGCAGCATTAACAGTAGCCAAACTATGGAAAAGCCCAAGTATCCATCAATTGATGAAGGTATAATGTTGTGTGTGTGTGTGTGTGTGTGTGTGTGTATACATATGTATACACATATCTATGTTCATATATACATATATACGTATATACAATGAAATATAACTCAGCTTCAAGAAGAATGAAATTTTGCCATTGGCAACGATGTGGATGGAGCTACAACGTATTATGCTAAGTGAAATATGTCAATCAGAGGAAGACAAATATATGATTTCACTCATATGGAATTTAAGAAACAAAACAGATGAAAACATGGGAAGGGGGCAGGAAAAGAGAACAGTGGTAAGAAACCACATGTGTCTCTTAATGATAGAGAAAAAAGTGAAGGTTGATGGAGGGAGATGGGTCAGTGCTGGGCTAGATGGGGGACGAGTATTAAGGAGAGCACTTGTGATGAGCACTAGGTGTTGTATGTAAGGGATGAATCACCGAATTCTACTCTCGAATCCGAGGATGCGCTGTATGTCAACTAAGACTTAAATAAAAATAAATAAATAAATAAAGCTATAATAAGAGATGAAGACGGACACTATCTCATACTAAAGGGAACGGCCAAACAAGAATATCCAATCATTGTAAATTTTGATGCACCCAACATGCGATCACCAAGTATATAATACATTTAACAACAACCATAAAGGAACTCATTTATAATAATATAACGATAATAGAGGACTTTAACACATCACTCACATCAATGGACAGAAACTGTAAACAGAAAATCAACAAGGAAACAATGGCTTTGAATGACACACTGGACCAGACAGGTTTAACAGATATATTCAGAACACGCCATACTACAATGGCAGAGTATACATTCTTTTCGAGCACACATGGGGCATTCTCCAGAATTGATCCCATTCTAGGTCACAAATCAGGCCTCAAGAGGTACCCAAAGACAGAGATCAGACCAAGCATCTTTTCTGACCACAGAGCTAGGAAACTTGAAGTCCACCACAAAAAAGCAGGGGCAGGGGGCGGGGGGGAAGGGAGGGAAGGCCACAAATAAAGGGAGGTCAAATAACATGCTACTAAATGAATGAGCCAAACAGGAAATCACTGAGAAAATACACTGAAACTAATGAAAATGAAAATACACTGGTAAAAACCTTTGGAATGCGGCAAAAGCAGTCTACAATGGAAGTATATAGCAATACAAGCCTACCTTAAAGAGCAAGAAAAATCACAATCCTAACTTACAACTAAAGGAATGAGAAGAAGAATGGCAGAAGGAAGGAAATAATAGAGATTAAGGCAGAAATAAGGAATATAGAAACCAAAAAGACACTAGACGAAATCAATGAAAGCAGGGGCTGGTTCTTAGCAAGCAGTAATCAACTTGAAAACCTCCTAGGCAGACTTTTCACAAAGAAGAGAGAAAGGACTCAAGTAAATAAAATCACAAAGAAAGGAGAAATAAGAGTCAACACCACAAAAATATAATTAGTAGATAATACTATGAAAAACTATATGCAACAAATTGGACACTCTGAGAAAAAGGACAAATTCCTAAAAACATACAAACTACCAAAACTGAAACAGGAAGATATATAAAATCTGAAAACAGAAAGAAATCAAATCAGTAATTAAAAAAATCTCCTCCCAAACACAAGAGTTCAGGGCTAGATGGCTTCACTCATGAATTCTACCATCCATTTAAGGAAGAGGTAATATGTATTCTCCTCAAATTATTACAAAAAATAAAAAAGAAGGAAAACGTACAAATTCATCTTATGATGCCATCATTACCCTGATACCAAAACCAGATAAAGCCTCCACTGAAACTTAAAGCTGCAGCGGCACCTGTGTGGCTCAGTTGGTTTACTGTCCAACTCTTAATTTTGGAATAGGACATTATCTTGCGGTGTGTAGGTTCCAGTCCCACATTGGACCCTGCCATGACAGTGTGGGGCATGGCCAGGATTCTCTCTCTCCCTGTCTCTCTGCCCCTACCTCACTTTTATGTACTCTAAGTAAAGAAATAAACATTTTAAAAATGTTAAAAATTTTTTAATAAAACTGCAGACCAATAGCCTGATGAGTATGTATGCACAAATTCTCATTAAAATACCTTCAAATTAAAGTCAACAATACATTAGTAGAATCATTTACCATAATCAAGAGGGATATATTCCTGGGCTGCAAGGGTGGTTCCACATTCACAGATCAATCAACATGATGCACCACAGTAGTAGAAGAAAGGATACGAACAATATGATGCTTTCAACAGATGCAGGAAAACCATTTAACAAAATGTCACATCCATTCATGATAAAAACCCTCAGCAAAGTACATTGAGACTCAACCTACCTGCAAATAATAAAGGTCATCTAGGAAAAACCCACAACTAATCTCATCCTCAATGGGGAAAAATTGAAAGTTTTTCCTCCAAGGTGAGGGACAAGACAGGGATGACCCCTCTCACCACTGTTATTCCACATAGTACGGCAAACCCTAGCCACAGCCATCAGCCAACAAAAAGAAATAAGAGGCATCCAAATTGGCAAGGAAGAAGTAGCACTTTCGCTATTTGGAACTGACATGATGTGCTCTATAAAAAACATGAAAGACCCCCTTAACAATTGCTAGAATTGATATATGAATTCGACAAGTCACAATATTCAGAAATCAATGTACATAAATGTATTGCATTTCTATACACGAATCATGAATTAACACAGAGAGAAAGTAAGGGATCAATCCCATTGACAGGTTCACAAATACCACAAGATAGCAGGAATATACTTAACCAAAGAAGTGAAAGACATACACTCTAAAGGCTATGAAACGCTGATGAAAGAAATGGAAGAGGACACAAAGGAAAGGAAATACATTTCATGTTCATGGATGGGAAGAACAAAACACTGTTAAAATGTCTACACTCCTCAAAACAATCTGCACATGTAATGAAATACCTATCACACTAACAAAAACATTTGTCAAAGAACTAGAACAAATAATCCCAAAATTTGTATGGAACGACAAAGACCCCAAACAGCCAAAACAAACTTGAAGAAGAAAACTAAAGCTGCAGACATCACACTTCCAGACTTTAGGTTATATTACAAAGCTGTACTGAATATAACAGTATGGTACCGGCAAACAAAAACAACAAAAATACAGACGCAGAGATCAATAGAATGGAAACCCAGAAATGAATTCACACCTATATGGTCAATTAATTCTCAACACAGCAGGAAAGTATATCCAATGGAAAAAAAAAAAAAAAAAAGATAGTCTTGGGACACATCAATGGCTCCAAAGCATGTGATTGTGAATTCAGCTCAGATCATGATCTCAGGGCAGTGCAGAGCATGCGTGGGATTCTCTCTCTCCATTTCTCTCTGCCCCTCTTCTGCATGCTCTCTCTCTCTCTCTCTCTCAAAAATAAATACATAAACTTTAAAAAAGTCTCCTCAACATTTGGTTTTGGAAAAACTAGACAGCAACCTGGAAAACAAAACAACAACAACAGACCACTTCCTTACAACATACACAAAAATAAATCCAACACGGATAAATACCTATGTGTGAAACCTGAAACCATAAAAATCCCAGAGGATACCTAACACAGGCAGTATCTTATTTGACTTTGTCTGCAAACGTCTTTGTAGATATGTCTCCTGAGGTAAGGGAAACACAAGCAAAAATAATGGGACTTCATAAAAATAAAAAGTCTGTCACCAAGGAAATAGTCAACAAAACTAAAACACCTACAAGAATATTTGTAAACGATATCTGATAAAGGGTTAGTGTCCAAAATATATAAAGTTATACAGCACCCAAGAAATGAAAAATCCAATTAAAAATGGGCAGACGACATGAATGGACATTTTCCCAAGGAAGACATACACATAGCCAAGAGACACATGTAAAGATGCTCAACATTACTCATCTTCAGGCAAACACAATTCAAAACTACAATGAGATAACACATGACATCTGTCAGAATGACTAAACTCAATGAAGGATGAAACAGCAGGTGTTGCAAGGATAAGGGGAAAGAGAAACCCTCTTGCACTGTGGGTAGGAATGCAAACAGGTGGAGCCACTCTGGAAAACATCATGGAGATTCGTTAAAAAAAAAAAATGGAAATAGAACTACCTTACGGTCCAGCAATTTCACTGCGAAGTATTTCCACAAAGAATACAAAAATAATTCTTCAAAGGGATACATGCACCCTGATGTGTGCAGCAGCATTTTCTACAAGAGCCAAATTACAGAAACTGCCCAAACATCCATCAACTGATGAATAAACTGAGATGTAGTGTATGGAATGTAATATTATTTAGTTGTAAAAACAGGATATCTTGTCATTGGCCACGAGGTGGATGGAGCGAGAGAACGTTATGCTGGGTGAAATAGGCCTGTCAGAGAAAGACAAATACCAGATGATTTCACTAACACGTGGAAATGAAACAAAACAGGGGGGGGGGGGCAGACAGTGACAGACTCTTAACTAGAAAACAAACTGAGGGTTCCACAGCGAGGTGGGGAATGGGTGAAACAGCTGCTGGGGATTAAGAATGCACCTGGGATGAGCTCCGGGTGACGTGTGGAAGGGTTGCTCTATATTGGACACCTGAAACTAATATTACACTGTGTTTTTACTCACTGGAATTTAAATTAAAAGATAACATAAGGTTAATGACAGGTACCTACCAGGTTTTCTGTAGTTTTCAACCACTTCACTAGGTTGGAAAAATAACCCTGAAATTTTTTAAAAAGCATGTATGATTTGGGGACAGTTTGTGCCCTTACCTCGGTCTCTGGTTCCAGCAGGACTCGGAAAGTGGGTCCCAGCTCATTCTTCTAGAAGGTCCTGAGATGAGCATTTCACGTATTCACGTCCTAACTGAATGCGGCTCCCGTTCTTCTGAACTTCTGTCAGGGTTTCTTCCCGGAAACGAGCCTGAATCTGGAAGAAACCATCGACTGCATCGATGAGGTGATGTCGTGGGACCCCGCAATCCACGAGACCTTTAGTAAAATACGTCTTGTTCAAATACTGTCCGGGAAGGGGAGGAATGAAACACGGGAACAGCCCAGAAAATGCAAGGGCCTGTGCTGCCCAGCAAGCGGCTTGCCCAGGGAAGCCACCCAGCGCCCACACCTCACCACTCAGTACAAAAAGGCAAATTCTCTCCAGTGACTCAGGAGATGCCAAGTTGCTGCAAAGCTCCCAAGGTCTCCCCTGGGGTGGGCGGCAGAACGCGCTGGAAACGCAGCTCTGCTCTCTGTCCTGAGGCAGCGGCAGAGGCCCTGTGTCCTCCGGGAGCAACAGCAGCCCTTCCTGCTCTGAGGTTTCCTGGGTCAGAAAAGTCGATGGTGCGCCCTCTGCTGGCCATCACTGCCCAGGCGGAGGAACCCGCCCTCCGGGTGTGTGGGGCTCGAGCTCTCTCTGCTGGCCACCATGGGAATTCCTGCAATGTTGAAAGCCCTGGTCGCTCAGCTGAGGGCTGGAAGGTGCTCTGGGCAACCCAGCCTGTTCTCCACATTGGGAAGGGTCTTAGTGACAGGGCCTGGGACACAAAGAAATCTTTTCCTTCTCCTTTCTTGTGCGTGAAGAATGAAACCGAATTTATTAATGTAATGACATCATTTGTAATGCTTTATGTAACGTTCCCAGAAAAATAGACCCGCAATTTACACTAGCTGAACAAGAGGTAATCGTGTTTACCACCAAAGTGTTTAGGTTAAATAAAGAATTGACACCTTTGACAGAGAGATACCAGCTTCCAGCTATGGAACGAATGAGTCCTAGGGATACAAGGGACAGCCAATGGAAGAGAGTCCATCCTGTAATAATACCGTTGCATGCTTCTACATGATAGCTACACTTGTGCTTAAGTACAACATAATTTATAGACATATGGAAGGACTACAATGTATGCCTGAAACTAATACAACAAATGTGTGAACAATAAACTATCATTCCTGGGGCGCTTGGGTGGCTTAGTCAGTTAAGCGTCCGACTTCCACTCAGGTCATGATCTTGCAGTCCATGAGTTTGAGCCCTGCTTCAGGCTCTGTACTGACAGCTCAGAGCCTGGAGCCTGCCTCAGATTTGGTGTCTCCTGCTCTCTCCACCCCTCCCCAGCTCAGGTTCTCCCAAAAAAAAGAAAAACAGAAACATTATATATTAAAAAATCATTCCTAATTTAGAATCTGTGAAATTCCACTTATACCAGATTCTCTAACATCACCATCTTGATGTTGAAAGCTTATCTGAAAAGTCACTAATGATATCTTTGATGACACATACGTGACAAGGTCGGAATGCAACTTACAGGGAGCTACACATCTGTTATGAATTTACTGTATTTATCCTTGGCTAATATTTCCAATGAAATGTGCTTTAGGGATACAGATGGGTGAAATAATGTCCATCAGTCATATAGGTCAAATTCCTATAGGACCATTCATTATGCCTTCAATTACTAATTGCCATCTCTTCAGAATTAAAGCTGGGACAAGAAAATGTCTTTGAATTTGATGTAAGAGAAGACTATGGTGTTTTAAAGGGTTCGCTTACCATCTGGCATCCTCAGTTTGGCAGTGGACAGGAGGATAGAAACCCACGATCTTGATGCACACCGCTAGCTCCAGAGGGAGAATATGGACCTTCTTGTCAAATACTTCTTATCACTATCAGCAGTTCAACTCTGCCAGGTCCAGACTGCCGGACCTGGGGGCAACACAATGCCTGATGCCTGGGTTCAGAACATGAGGAAGGGCAGCTGGTAGGGAGCGGCGGGGAAATCCAACAGGGCCGGGGGCAGTGAGGGAGATGGGTCCGGGTCCCCTCCCCACAGGGCGGGCTCTGGAGTTTACCTGCCAAAGAGCAGCACACTCTCCCTCAAGACATCCCTCTCCATGACAGAACATGAGGCTGTGCCCCCACAATTCCAGGAGAAATGAGGGATACCCATCTTTTCAAATGCAATAGCCTCTGCAAAGCTTGGCCCCAGGGATGTTGGAGTCTGGAGTCACGGAACGCTGATGCCCGTGATACCAGCCATTTCTGCCCCAGCACTCAGAGACACTTCATACATCCCCTCTCCCCTGGCCCACCCCACCCCATCCACATTCCTGGACCAGGTCTCTACTTTCTCCTTGTACTTCCTCTTAGTCTCTGTTTCTCTCTAACCACATCTCTCTATTTCTTCCTTTCACTCTCCAGGACTTGCCCAGTTCCCCTATCACTTATTCAGTGTCTCTCTCCCTGCCTGTCTCTTTCTCCACCTCTCCCCAGGCTTCAGGCTATCTGCTCTGTGCATGCAGCCCTGTCCAGGAGCACAGGGCCCTCCCGTCTCTCCCTCTCTCATGTCTTGTTTTGTCCCAGGCCCTGATCACAATGGAGGAGAATCCCCTGTACAGCAGCTGCTCACGTTGACATTTGCTAGAGCAATACTGGCAGCATGTGGACAGCTAGACATTTACCCTTGGTGGCCCTGCCATGACCAAAAGCTGCTGGAAGGCTGGCTGCTTCCCTAAGCTGGGAGGAAAAAGGGGCTCACAGGTTCAGAGTCCCTGCGGCAAAGTGGATTGGATTGGCCGATGTAGAAGGAGCCATAGGCTTACACACAACTCTCCTGGGTGGCGTCGAAGGAACCTATCTCAGACCATGCACCTCTGCCCTCCCCATCCCTCAATAAGGCAACAGGGGAAGCTTTGTGGGACATCATGTGACTCACCACAAAAGTTGCGCCATTTGCCCCCTTGGAGGCCACCTGGATTGGTGCTATTGGGGGCAGCTGGTAAGGTGCACAAGGGGACAAGAGCTGAATTAATGCAGGGCCTCCTTACTGGTCTCCTGAATCCACTCCTCACCATCAAAATAGACCCTTTCCTGGAGACAGATACCTGCCCTGCTCATCAGCACAAACCCCATCAACTAGTATGCGCGCCGTGTGCTCATGAGTATCTATCTACAGAATTAACCACCACCATCAGAGCTCCCTAAAGGATGTATCTAACTCCTCAGATGGAACTATAGGTCCCTTCCAGGCAATACAACCCCAAAGAATGATCTGTCTTCTTCCACCAACACTGTACATACGATGTGTTGGTTAACTGCATATATAGGAACCTCAAAGTGTACACTTGATGGGGAATGAGTGTCGATTTTCCTGGAAGCAGACGCTGACACAGAAACACAACTGTGACAAGTATATTAGGGGACATTAGCAAGGACAAAGTGGAGGGGACGGGATGGGCAGGGAAAGCATTCAGACCGAGGGGCAGATTACATACCATCTCTAAATATATAATAACCACAGCTGGTTTGTAATGGTTCAGTGTCCTATTCAAATTTCAGGGCCGCCTGGGTGGCTCAGTCGGTTACGTGTCTAACTTCAGCTCAGGTCATGATCTTGCAGTCCGTGAGTTTGAGCCCCGCGTCGGGCTCTGTGCTGACAGCTCAGAGCCTGGAGCCTGTTTCAGATTCTGTGACTCCCTCTCTCTCTGACCCTCCCCCCGTTTGTGCTGTGTCTCTCTCTGTCTCAAAAATAAATAAACGTTAAAAAAAAAAACTTAAAAAAAAAAAATTTCAAACTGATTGCCCTCTCTGTCAAAGTGATTTTGAGTTATTGCAAAGGGATCTTCTCTTCTCCTCTATACATTTTTCTTCTACAATACATCTTGGCCTTGAATGAGCACATATTTGTGTGGCTGCATTTGTGTGTCTACCTCAGATCTTAGATGTAGATCCCTGAATGTACACATTCTCATACTTATCTTTTCCTTCTTGGTAAAGTAGGACCTGAATTTTAATAGAAAAAAACACAGGGGTCTTTGCTGTATCTTTTGAAACAGGAATTGCCAATCTCCCAGCCTTAGGCATTATACCCTTAGTTTCATGAAACTGAATGAACATCTGTTGATGATCTTCTGTGTGCAGATACATTCATTTCCACCCTGAGAAGGGTGAATGCCCAGTCATCCCACACACTTTACAAATTCCTTATGTGCTTAACCACCTCTTCATCGCACTGACCTCAGAGACCAACACTGTCCCTGCTTCTCAGATTACAAAGCTGAGGCTCTGAGATGACCCCACTGAGAGGTGGCAGTAGGGCTGACACAGCAGGATCCCAGGCAATGCCTCAGGAAATTGTGAGGGAAGTTTCAGAGATGCAAACCTTCATGGAGGGTGGGGACAGTAGGTTCAGGGGTGCGGTGACAAGAGTCCAGCAGGGGAGTTTCCTGATCAACCCTGAATTCCCCGCTAAGAGTCTGACTCAGGCTGAAGGCCAAGGAAGCCACACAGCTGATCAACCTTTCGTCGCATTTAGTCTCACAGAGGCACACAAACTTAGGCAGACAAGCAACCCATAAGAACCAAGTTAAAATACAATTCCCCAGGGCATTCTTTCACACGGATCCAGAACCTTCAGAAAACCAAGGGAAACAACAGTCTTTATTTAGATAATGAACTAGGTGCACTTTGGCCACAATGACATTTCAGAGATGATACCTGCATGAACTGTCCTTGACCCTATGCAGCAGCTCTGTGTGGACCTCACGCTGAGCTCACTCTCCCTGCCCAGGTTGTGGGCCCTGCCAGAAACGGCCTCCAACTCCATCTCACTGAGTCTAATACCCTCCCCTCTGCACCATCTCAGCTCTCCCTTCTCATGCACAACCTCCAATTCATCCCCATGAGATTCATGTCTCCGTCTCTTGTACTTGAGGACCCATTACTGGAGCTTCCACTATTGTAGACCAGAAGCTCCATGTAATTTAACGCATGGGACTCTCTCCCCATTAGGACACTTGAAGCCCCTGATGGTGAGGGTTTGCCTCATCTCTCACAGAGCCAGGGACATGGACTGTGTACAAGGCACATCTGCAGAACTGATATGCCCGCTTTTCTATTAAAAGACTCTTTCCTTCTCCACAAGAGACACATATAGCCCAGCTCAGCAATGGAAAATGACACAGCCCAACATGTGTATGTCCTGAGAAATTTGCGGAATCTTAACAGTGTCCTCATCCAGCAGCACCCTTGCATCTCAAAGCCTGTGAGGCCATTACTACGTCTTCTCAAAGACTCAACAACACAGAAGCTGAACATGTCAACTCACACTGTTCAGATCATCTCACAAAGAGTCGAGGTGGAAGTGGTGAGTCCTGTCCATGAGAACACCAGAGAGCTGGAGGTGGCCATAGAGCCACTGAACAGTGATAAAGGGGATCTGTGGGGAAGGGCCTGCAGAGTGGACCTGGGAAAGGAGGAGGTCCTCTTGAATCCATAGGGACCTACAGAGCAGAAGTGACAGGTATGTTGGTATGACAGACAGAAGCAGAACGCCCACAGCAGCTGAAACACAATGAAGCAGGTGTCAGCACCTGGCCCCTTGTTCATTCACGGGTTCTAGCAGAATGGAGCATCAGTGCCAGAAAACCCTACCCTCCCACGAGGTCCCACCTACAACCTGAAGGTACCAGATAGCACAAGGAAAAACTACTGTCGCCACACGTCACTGCCCATGTCTACAAATGCAGAAAGCCAAGGAGTCCTATTCTAGAAGACTGATGGCAGTAATGCCAGTCTAATAAAGGAGCCTATTCCAGGAGGCAGGCATCTGTGCCCAGGACCCCTCTGGTGTCCTCTTCCACCAGATATGCAGACTTTTTATTTTCACACTGAGAACAGACAGAACATGAAGGAACGAAAGAAAAGCCCAGCACCACACAGATTCAGGGCCACCCCAGGGTCAAAGCTCAACCTGCCATCCCATGCCTGTCCTCACTCTGCTTCCCTCCCTGACAAAGACATCTTCTGTGCAAGGCCACAGAGACCTCTGAGGAGATGGGGATTCCTGGAGTCCTGCAGGGGGCCTGAAAATGTGTTTTCTGACAGAAACACATTACCTATGCACATTCATTGGTCTCCAGTATGTTTATCTTAATTCACAGGTAATTCAGCTTTTAAATACAATATGAATTGCAGAGCTATTTTGTCCCATTGTAAAAGGGAGGTAGAAATTCTAAATAAAAGAATGAACAGAAACATGTCTCAATTTCAGGTGCAAAACTCCCATAAGGTAACATGAGACAAAGTACCAATTACAACTGCTCCCGGGACACAAGAGAACCTGCTCCTATAAACACAACTGAAGAACTCTGTGAGATACTGGCCCTGCAGGTAATCACTGATTCTCTCCCTTCATGACTGCAGTTCCATATATATTTTTGATTACACATGCCGCTTCTGAAAATTCAGAGTATTTCCACAAAAGGGACAACTGGAGAAATTCTCTATCGTATATTTACCAACACAGAAGGACCAGTAATGAATTCTGAAATTTTTCTAAAAACCCTCAGCACTGCACAAAGCACACAATATAATGTGGGGAAGAGTTTTTATCTATTCCAGTCACGAGGCTCATAGCAGACATTCTGAACAAATTCATCGCCTGCACTAAAATAGGAAAAAATGAAAATAATCAGGATAATCCCATGTAAAGAAGGTGCTGAAGGAATCAGACGCTCCAGAAGACTTGAGGGTGCAATGAAGTGTCATCCTCCTCGAGTTATTTCCACGAACACAAAGTGAGAGCCACGTGGTCCTCAGCCTCCATGCACTTGTGGCTTCCAGAGGCTCTAGCTAACATGATGATCTTAAACTGGAGAAGCCTGGAGGCTTGTGAGGAGGTAAATCAAGCAGTAAAGACACCAGAGGACATAGAAAACCAGACAAGGCCAGATAAAAGTTTCCAGAAATCATTGCAGCTGAAACGGGCAACAGAATTTACCTTGTCTTTCTCTGCATCCTTGGTAGAGACACAACTGATATTCCCCATGGGAGCTGCACCACGTCCTAGGTCTCATAAAGGATGGAGGTAGATGGAGGTTGATTCTGACCTGCATAGACTGTGTGGAAGAAAAAGAAACCATCTGCCACGTTTCATTATATTCAACTCATTCACACTCTTGGGTCCCTTACCAGGGGCAGAGGGTTTTTCGGGTGTCTCCGGTGACCCTTGAGGACAAGAGAGAGATCTGATCCTGTCTCTTGAGGAAGGTTCACAGGACCCTGGTTCAGGTGTTTTTATAACTAATCAAGCAGCTGTGAACAGCTCAGGTGTCAACTCACTAGAGACTAAGTTAGGGGTGTGTCTCATCCCTCAGAGAGCCCAGCACATGGTCTCTGTACAAGCGTGTGTACAGGGAGTGCTGTGTCTGTCAGCATGTATAAGGCCTCTTTCCTTCTCTATCAGAGACACGTGTTGCCCAGCTCACTATGTGGAAACGACTGCCCATTTCATGCATGTCCTGAGAAACCTGAATCACGTTACAACATCCTCACTCAGGCTGGCCTGAAAGCCCTGTGGTGCCATCACTGCATCTTCTCCAAACACATAACAAGTAAAAGACAAAACGTGTTTTATAAGTCAACTCATACTGGTCATATCATCTTTCCAGGTGGTGGAGGTGGAAGGTGAGGTCCCAGAGGACCCCAATTTGGAGAAGGTGGAGGTGGCCCAAAGCCCACAGATAGTGATAAAGGGCAGCCCATGGAGTAGGACATGGAGGGCACTTCTGGGAAAGGAGGAAATGTTCTGGAAACCACGTGGACCAGCAGGACAGAAATTTTGAGATGTGTTAGGGTAAAAGGTGAAAAATCCAACACCAATACTAACATACCTGAACCCCAAATGAAGCTAGAATGGTACCTGTCTCCTTCCCCTCCATCCGCCTTCAACAGGGCATCACTGGTGCCACTAAACTCCACCCTTCCCACTGGGCCCCACCTAGAGCTTTTAGGAGTTGGAGGAGACAAAGCAGTGCATTGCTGGGAGCATGCATGGTACTAGCTGTGTCTGCAAATGTAGGGAAGGAAGTGGCTAGTCTTAAAGGATCAGAGGGATAACTCCAGACTGCTAAAGAAAGTCTGTTCCACACACACGGTCTTCTATTTCCAGGACTACTCTCCACCCAGCCCTTCACCACCTCAACAGCTCCGTCTTGGCATAGTAAGAGCCGAAATGATGAGGAGGAATTTTGTTTCTGTATCATTCATTTACATCTTTAATCCATTTCTAGTTAATTCTTGGAGTGGTATAACATAAGGTGCTAAGCTTTACACATTACACATGTGAATATCCATTTTTCCCAGCACCAGTTATTCAAGAGACTACTGTTCTCCGGGGTGCCTGGGTGTACCAAAGAGTGTACCAGAAAGTTGTCTGGCCTTGGAACCCAAAGACTAATCCTGACTGGCCCCCTTCCTAGTGCACTCAACGCAGCCCTTCATGGAGACAACGGCATTGTTGTGGGTTCAGTGCCTGGAGCCTCCTGGGACCTACACCTAAACCTAACCATAACCCTAACCATAACCCTGAACGTATACCTAATCCTGTCTCTAAACCTAACCCTACAATTGACCCGTACTCTCCCATGGGCCCTCAATTCAGCCCCTGAGGGAGATCACGAATCTGAAGTCGCTTTGGCCCTATTGACTTCCTGGAACCGAACCCTAACCCTAGCTAAGGCTATCTCCCCATGAGGACCCAATTCCAAAGTCTGACAACAGCACTCACAAGGTTCGAGAATCGGTGAGGAAATACTCGGCACAGAACATGGGACATCTCCATGCCATTTCCAAAGCGTGACTGCAGTTGCACGAGAGGATTCCCGAGGCCTACCCGAAGGGTGGCGCATGCATTTGTATGGCCTTAGAACCCAAAGACTAATCCTGACCGGCACCCTCCCTAGTGTACCCCACTCAGCTCTTCGGGGAGACAACTGCTCTGCTGTGGGTTCAGTGCCTGGAGCTCCTGGGACCTAGCCCTAACCCTAACCGTAACCATAACCATAACCCTCAACCTACACATAACCCTATCTATCACACTAACCCAGACCCACAGTCGCACATGTGCCCTCACGTCAGCCTTCCATGGATTTCACACTGGTGTCGCTTCGGCCCTGGCGATATGCCTGGACCGAACTGTAACTCTAGTGAAGACTCTCTACCCATGGGAACCCAATTTAAAACTCTGACAACAGCACGCACACGAGTTCGAGAATCGGTGCAGAAATACTCGGCATGGAACCGGGAACATCACCATGTAATTTCGAAAGCGTGACCTCAGCTACAAAGCGGATTTCTGAGGCCTACCCGAAGACTGTCTCATACACTTCTCTGGCTTGGACACAAAGAGTAATCCTACCTGGCACCCTCCCTAGTGCACTCGACACAGCCATTTGTGGAGACAACTGCACTCTTGTGTGTTCAGTACCTGGAGCTTCCTGGGACCTAACCCGGACCCTAACCCTAACCCTCAACCTAGACCTAACCCTACCTCTCACCCTAACCCTACACGTGACCCGCACATTGCCTGGACCCTCAAACTCAGCACTCCCGGGAGATCACGAGACTGCAGGCACTTTGGCCCTGGTGACATCACTGGACCGAACCCTAACCCTGGTTAAGGCTCTCTCCCCATGGGGACCCAATTCCAAAGTCTGACAACAGCACGCAAATGGGTTCCTGAATCGGTGCAGAAATACTCGCCATGGAACCTGGAACATGACCATGTCATTTCCAAAACGCAACTGCAGCTACAAGAGAGGATTTCTCAGGCCTACCTGAAGAGCGACCCATAAAGTGTCTCCTTGGAACCCAAAGACTAATCCTAACTGGCACCCTCCCTAGTGCACTCGGTGTAGCCACTCGGAGAGCCAACTGCACTGTTGTGGGTTCAGTCCCTAGAGCCTCTTGGGACCTAACCTTAACCCAAAGGGTGGCCCATTTATTTGTCTGGCCTTGGAACCGAAAGACTAACCCTGACCTGCACCCTCCTCTTGTAGTCAACTTAGCCCTTCAAGGAGACAACTGTTCTGCCGTGGGGTCAGTGCCTGGAGCATCGTGGGACCGACCAATAACCCGAACTGTAACCGTAACCATAAACCTCATCCTACACCTAACCCTATCTCTAATCCTAACCATACACTTGAACCGTACCCTGGCATGGGCCCTCAATTCGCCCTCGAGGGACATCACGCAACTGAGGTCGCTTTAACCCTGGCGAAATCCCAGGACCAAACCCTAACCCTAGTATAGGCTCTCTCCCCATGAGGACCCAATTCCAAAGTCTGACAACAACACACACATGGGTTCAAGATCAGTGCAGGAATACTTGGCATGGAACATGGAACATCATCATGTATGTTGTGAAGCGCGACTGCAGCGGCACGAGAGGATTCCAGAAGCCTAACTGAAGTGTGGCCCATACGTTTGTCTGGCCTAGGAACCCAAAGACTACTCCTGACAGGCAACCTCCCTGCCTGACAGGCACTTCATGGAGACAACTGCTCGGCTATGGGCTCAGTGCCTGGAGCCTCATGGGACCTAACCCTAACCCTAACCCTAACCCTAACCCTAACCCTAACCCCTAACCCCTAACCCTAACCCTAACCCTACTGGGAACTAACCCTAACCCTAGCCCTAACAGTAACCACAACCCTCAACCAAAACCTAACCCTATCTTGAACCCTAACCCTACACTTGACCTGCACCATAGCATGGACACTCACTTCAGAACTCGAGGGAGATCACGAGACTGGAGTCTATTCAACCCTGGTAACATCCCTGGAACGACAACTAGCCCTATTTAAGGCTCTCTCCCCATGGGGACCCAATACCAAAGTCTGACAACACCACGCGCCTGGGGTCAAGAAGTGGTGCAGGGTCACTCGGCATGGAACCTGGAACATCACTATGTCATTTCTCAGGCCATCCTGCAACTGCCCGAGAGAATTCCTGGGAGCTACCACACAAGTGTCCCATATATTTGTCCTCACTTGCAATCAAAAGACTAATCATGACCTACAACATGCCATGTAAACTCCACTCAGCCCTTTGGGGAGACAACAGCACTGGTGTGGATTCAGGACCTAGAACCTCAGGGGAGGTATCACTAACCTTAACCTCTAACATAATCCTACACCCTAAAACCTAAACCATAAACGCTAACACTAACCCCTAATCCCTAATCCGAACGATCACCCTAACATAACACTAACCATAACACTAACACGTAATCTTAACACCTAACAATGACCCCTGACCCTAACCCGAGACGCCTGATTCAGAAAATCACCTAAACCCTGAAATTAAACCTACCCCTAACCCTAACCCTAAATCCTGACCCGAACCCTAACCCCGAACCCGCTAACCATAACCTTCTAACCATAACACCTATCACTAACCCTAACCCTCCAACCCTAACGCTCTAACCATAACCCTAACCCTAAACCTAAACCCTAACCTAAACCTAACCCTAATCCCTAACCCTAAACCTAAACCCTAACCCTAACCCGAAACTCTTACCCTAACCCGAATCCTAAACTGGAACCCGAAACCTAAACCCTAACTCTAAACCCTAACCTTAACCCTAACCCTAACACTAAACTCTAACCCTAAACCCTAAACCCAAACCTGATCCCAACCCAAACCCGAACCCCGAACCCAAACCCGAAACCCGAACCCCAAACACTGAACCCGAACCCAAACCCCAAACCTTAACACCCTAACACCCTAACCCTGAACCCCAAACCCCAAACCCTAACCGCTCACCCTAACCCCTAACCCCTAATCCTTAAACCCTAAAACCCTAACTCTAATCGAAAAAATCAAAGGTAGAAGCGCATACTTCCCCATTTCAGATCTTCAAAACAAAGCAACAATAAATAAACAATGTGATACTGTCATAAAGATATACATACAGATCAGTGGGATTTAAATGAAAACCCAGAAATATACCCTTTCATCAATCATCAACCGAATTTTGACAAGGGTGGACAACATGATGTTGGGGAAACAATGGTCTTTGCAACAAAGGGTGCTAGACAACTGGCTATCCATGTGCAGAGGAATGAAATTGGACCCTTACCCTCACACCACACAAAAACATTAACTCAAAATGGACCAAAAGCTTAAATGTAAGAGGTAAACTTACATAAACTCTGGGAGAAATAAATGGAGATACATGTTCATGACCATTGACTTTAACAATGCTCTTAGAGCTGACACCAAAGCACAATGAAGGAAAGAAAAATAGATGAATTTAATTTCCCCAAAATTAAAAACCTCTGGACAGCAAAAGGTGCTATCCCAAAAGTGAAAAGACCATGTCTAGAATGGAAGAAAATACATGCACATTATTTGTCTGGTAAGAGTCTGTTTTATAGGATACGTAAATAGTTTGTACAACTCATCGTCATCAACCACAACAAAACACCCAATTTTTAAAATGGACAAAGCACTTGGGTATACCCTTCCCCAGGGAGATCATAGGACTAGTGATTAGACATGGAAAGATGTTAAACATCATTAATCCTTATGGAAATGGAGATTTAAACCACAGTTACCCTTTTACACACACTAAAATTGCTATAATCAGGAAAACTACAGAAAAACAAATGTTGGCAAAGATGTTGACAAATCGGAACCCTTAAACCGAACTTGTGGAAACGTAACCTGGTGAAGCCTATGTGTAAAATAGTTTGGCATTTCCTCAAAAAGATAAAGAC
This sequence comes from Panthera leo, assembly GCF_018350215.1. Taxonomy (NCBI): domain Eukaryota; kingdom Metazoa; phylum Chordata; class Mammalia; order Carnivora; family Felidae; genus Panthera; species Panthera leo. The sequence continues at coordinate 32,172 of NC_056694.1, forward strand.
GCAGAATTACCCCATGACTCAACAACTCTACTCCTAGATGTGTATCCGGATGAACTGAAAACAGTAGTTTGAAAAAAGAGCAGGTGCACAAACACACACAGCAGCACTGCTCACAGTAGCCGAACGGTAGAAACTATGCAAATGACCCTTGGGGGCGAAGGGACAGACAAACTGGGGCAGACCCACGAACAGCATTATTCGGTCCTAGAAAGGAATGAAGCAACATGGCGCGGCCGCAGAGAACAGTACGTGGCTCCTCGGGAAACTAACACAGACTCCACCTCTGCACACACGCCCGGAAACTGAAAGCGAAGCCCTGAGCCGCCATTCCTGTTCCGTGTTCATAGCAGCCTCTTTGTGAAGAGGAAGCAACCCGAGCGCCCGCGGCCAGACGAATAAAGAAACACGATGCGGTCTCTACGCGACGGAATAGCCTCGGCCTCGCCAAGGGCGGGAATTCTGACACCTGCCACGACACGGACTGAACCTTGCAGTCGTCGTGCCGAGGGAAATACGCCAGTCACGGGGTGGGTAAATGCTCTCTTCTTCCCAAATCAACCCATTTTTGCTGGTGGGAACCGGCGGCGTTCTATTTAAGGTAAACGGAACTAATAAGTAAGCGCACCCGCAGGACACGAGATCAACGCACAAACACCACGTGCACATCGACACACTCCCGACGACCCGTCGGAAAGAGAAGTGAAGAGACGGTCCCATTCACGACCGCATCAGAAGGAACGACGTGCGGCGGGGGCGGGGCCTCCTGGACGTAGAGGCACCGACACTGTGACCACGAACACGTCCGTCCTGCCCGGAGCGATCTGCAGACCCGGGGCCATCGCACCGAACTCCCCATGACGCCGTCGCAGACACAGGGCCGACACCCCGAGCCGCGACACCTGCTCCCGGACCGCGAACAGCGGGAGCACGCGGCGGGAACCGAGTCGGCGCCGTTCAGGAACACGCACGCGCGGCCCCGCGGCCCCGGAGCCCGGAGCGGGAAGACCCGCCGGCTGCGCGCGGAGCCCCGCGGGGGACACAGAGTCACCGCGCAAGAGGCCATGCCGGGCCCTTCCCGCGCCGGGTCCCCTGAACAGCGCCCCCCTCCGCATCCCCGCTGCGAAGCTCCTCCTCCCCCGGCCTCGCTTTCTCCTCACCTGCTCCTCCCTCCCGCGGTGGGTCCTGAGGAGACCGGGTTCTTGTCCCTGAGGACGCGGCTCCACCTCCTCCTGAATCCCCCACAGCGGGTCCTGGGGAAGCGGAGCTCCTGTCACGCAGGAGGAGCGCTGAATGCGCGTGCGCGCGCCGGCGTCAGGCAGCGGGGCTCGGGCGCCCCCTGCAGGCGGTGGAGGTGTAGTGCGGGACACCCTGGGCTCGCAGGTCCGTGGAGGCAGCGCCCCCTCCTGGCCGCCCGCTGAATCCATGACATTTTGGAAATCGAAACTGAAGCGGAGCCCACTCTCCCCCCAACTTCGCCAAAAATACTTAAGGAACAATTCATTGGAAACCATATGCAATGAAATGTACACACAAACTTTACAACCTACACCAAAATTCACTGGAAACTGTAGAAAAATTTAATTTTTTTTTAACGTTTATTTATTTTTGGGACAGAGAGAGACAGAGCATGAATGGGGGAGGGCCACAGAGAGAGGGAGACACAGAATCTGGAACAGGCTCCAGGCTCTGAGCTGTCAGCACAGAGCCCGACGCGGGGCTCGAACCCACATACCACGAGATCGTGACCTGAGCCGAAGTCGGACGCTTACCCGACCGAGCCACCCAGGCGCCCCTGTAGAAAAATTTAAAACGCAAACACAAGGGGCAACTCTTCCTGCCCACGGGTCCTGTCCTTGTGCTTTCATAAAATCACCTTTTTGCACCAAAGATGTTTTCAAGATTCCTTTCTGGGCATGGGCTCCGGATCCCTCGAACCCCACTATCACCCCAAAAACCTCATCGTTTATATGTCACCCATCATGTGGAGCGATGAGTCCTTTTATCTGGACTCTGAGCTCCTGCAAACTTGATGAGTACTCTTTACTTCCTTTACCCTCATTTCAGGGTCTTTTGAGAAGTATGGTCTTACTGGAACACTCTCATGTCAATCACTCAGGCTGTGATCCTCTCGCCCGTGGCTACTCTACTCTATGGGGGAGGAGAAAGCCTTTCTGACGGCTGGAAGTTAGTACCCTGGCCAGAATGGTAACATCTTTAAGGAACTAAGATTGACTATGAAGCATGATGCCAATAAAGCCCCTTGGAAATGTTAGCCTGATACCTTGCTTACAGAGTTCCCAGCACCCTTACCAGGTGAGTAAAGAATGTCACTTCCTGGCAGGTGCAGGAACCTCAGGATACTTTGGGGACCTCATGAAGAGGAATCTGCCCAAATCTACAAATATTGCAGGCAAGTCTGACAGCAAGTACTTGGCTTGGCTTCTGGCCTAGAGAGGCTACTAAAATTTCAATCTAGAGGTTCCTTATGAAACGTTCCAGAAAAGCAAACTTGAAAAGATCTAATGGTAATCTCTGGTCTTGCTGAGCTTATGTAAATAATTAGGCCAAGTTTGTTAAAAAACGGACTTGTTTTACAAACAAGTTAGTTTTGATTTGGCTACCTCTGGAAATGAGAGTTTTTAGAGAGAAAAGTTATGTTTCAATAATGCACCTTTGTGGATGTTAAATTCTAGTTCTGATAGTCTATAAATGTTGTTTGCCAAAGCTGGATAACTTGAGATAAACTTGAAAATATTTGTCACAATAGCAGAGGTATGGACAAACTTCTTGCTTGTTATTCTGTGCATATAGTAACAGAACCCCATGGACATATGATTGTTTAAACAACTAAAAATGGGATGGACTCCTCCCATAATTGTATACGGAGAGTCTTTCCTCACTGTGCTTGACTTAATTATTCATTTGAGGCCAGGTTAATTGATACATCTCTAAATGAATATATAGGTCATAGCCTTCCTGAACCTGATCTGACAGTTACCAGAAACCCACCCTATATAAACCCAGGACACAAGATGTACTTAAAGGATTGGAAATCTAATACAGCAAGGGCTTTAACTCCAAAATGGAAGGTCCCTTTACTGGGTAGTATTATGCACTCCCACTATAGTAAAATTAGAAGGCCATTGGTCATGGACTCACCTATCAAGAATTAAACCTAGACCTTCCTCAAAGGAATCTAGTAAGCAAGCTGACACGCGTTATAATTCCTGTGAACCAGTGGAAGACCTCGAATCTCCCTTCAAATGACGGTAATGCACTGAAGGAAAATTACCCAGGGTTTGTTTATTTTTAGGTTTCTCTGTCTTATAATATGAACCTTATTTTGTTGTCTTTTCCTCCCTGATACCGAGAATCCTTCTCAGCCATAACTTCTAGAAGACAGATGATCCTTTCTACTCAAGGAGGTTCATATACGTTGTCTACCTTGGATTGGCTGCCTCTGCCTGTGGTAACTCCTATAAGTAAATACCTTCGCCAACTGGCCAATGTTGACCCATAGGTAGGGACGTCTCTAGGCCCCTACTCAGCAGGAAGGACTTACAGAAGATGAGACCTTCCACCCTCAGCAACCTCAAAGATTTTAAGGGTCAAAATTGCTCAGGTGGGAATGATGTGGGAAACAAAGGCAGAAGAAAATGGCAGATAAAATTCAATTTCCTTGTAACCTGCAGCCCATGGGCAAATACTTGAGGCAGGCAGAGTAAAATGTTTCTCCAGGAACTCCCTACTGTCTTAATGCTAATGCTTTGCAAGGAGGGAAAAACAACCTTAGCTTGAAAACAGCTAGGCCTCCAGTATCCTGTGAATCTTCTTTAGCATATGAAAAATCTCACTGGAAACTTCCCCTGGACTTTACCTCCCCCTGCCCCGACTCCATAGTATACAACCAGTCTCTCTTCCATAGTATACAACCAGTCTCTCTTCGTGGTCCTGGGGGAGCTCTTCCTGCCCGTGGGTCCTGTCCCCTTGCTTCAAGAAAATCACCTTTTTTGCCCCAAAGATGTCTTCAGGAATTCTTTCTTGGTCATCGGCTCTGGACCTCATACACCCCACTGTCACCCAAAAACCTCATCACCCACACTTCTTTGGATGGGTGATGGGGCTGCCAAGGAACCATTAATAGCTTTACCTAGGGTTTCCCCAAATGCCATTACCTCCATGCTGACCCCCTGCACAGCAGGGACCTTAGCCAGGAGGGTGTGTTGTGTTGCCACTGTTATGCCCAGAATTCGTGATCCCCAAAGACCACCAGGGAGCCGAGTCTGATGCAAAAGCAAAAGAGCCTTTATTCGAGCTAGCTCGAGCTCAATCCCCTACCTGCACCGACACAGCGGTGAGATACCGGGGAGAGAAAGCGAGTTTCAAAAGCACAAAGGTTTTACTGGGGTCTAGGGGCAGTTGGTGAGGTAATGGCTGTGGGTTCAGCTGATTGGCTGGGGAAGGGTTGGAGTCCTGTTACGCAGGTCGCTGGGCGTTACTCAAGGGGAGGAGGCGTGGTCAAGGTGAAGGACACGGAAGAAGATGGAGTCCGCGGGCGTAGGCCCGCCCTTTCAGCCACCATCTGGAGTCTCCTTCATTAGGATCTGTGTTAATGTCCCAGGACACATGGTATCACCCGTGATAAGTGCACTGCATGGCAGACAGGGCCACTCGAAGGCCAAAAGCTTCAGAGGCATAAACCTCTGAAACATCAACTCTGGCTCCCAATCATTGCTGATCTGAGAGGTTTCAGTCTGATTTCTCATAACTAGCACTTATCTAAGTGCCATACCTTATAACTAATGCAAATTACTGCATTACAGGCAACCCCATTCCCATTCAGAAGCTGAAAGCTTCTTACCAGGACCAGTTTATCTGCCGGTGGGCAAAGGGTTTAGCAGAAACATTTCAGAAATAAAAGCAAAGTGCTGCTTTCCACACTGCCATCCTGAAGGAAGCTCGGTGGAAGCCTAGATGCACACCACATATATTGCACATCACTATGGAATGAGAACCAGGAGCCTCAGGCTCAGCCTAGGGGTCTCTACAGACAGGCAAGACAGCTAACAGTTGTTTCTATCTTGCACTCCAGCTTTCCAAGGATGGGCAGAGGGTAACCGCAACATGCATGAAAATGTGTCACATTGTGGCTGAGCCCTGCTTAGCTGGGAGTGCCCACGGTCACCTGCTGACCTGGCAAGGCCAATCTTCCCTTCACCCACCAGCATTCCTTGAGGTCAGCCTCATGCCAGACCCTGGGGATACTACTGGGGGGGTCAGGCAGGATTCCTGCCCCCAGACCATGCAACTGAGTAAAGCTGGGTATTTAGAGAGTCGCTTATACTCTGGGATGATAAATGTCATGTGTGTAGACTGAAGCACTGGGGTGGGGGGCTCATGGCAGGCGGGGGCGCCCAACTGCCTTAGGGCCATGGGATCTAATGGTGCTGAACCATACAGACAGGCCCAGGAGAAGTGGGATCAGTCCCTGATGCCTTCTCTGCCTACTTTCCAACCAAGGCCAAGAATCAATACAGGTATCCCACGGAGCCCAGTTCCAGGGCAGCTGCTTTGATGTTAGCTCTGCAAATTATATCTGCCCAAGCCAACACTAAGCACCATGTTTACAGGACGTCTTTGCACCACGTCTTTGCAGCGGTGAGCAGATCGGCACATGGGCCAGCCTTTCTGTAGATGGCCCAGCTTATGCACAGACAGGCCAACTTATCCACAACGAGGCCACTTTATCTACATATGGAACAGTCTGCAAATAGAACAGCTGTCTGCATGTGGAACACTACCTAGACACACAGGCAGTTTTGGGAGGTGGTGTTAGCAACAGGGACTCTACTCCCTGCCCAGGAGGATCCTACAACATGCCTCCCTTTCCCCGAGCCTCCTGCAGCCTGTCCTTTGGGCTGTTACCTTCAGAGTGTTCTCCCTGGCCACCCCATCACTTGCTGTACTGACCCAATGCTTGGACACCTGTAAGGCATCTCCTATTTGTTCCAGGCGGACGGTGTGATATGGGCTTGTGTTTAAAGATGTGCAGGGATTTGTTTTAATCAGGTATGGTAAAATGACAGACATGGAGGGAATTCCTTGAAAGAAGAGTTCATCATTTACAATTCTCACAAAAAAAAGGGGCATGCCACTTCACCACACAGGGTCACAGAAGGAAGCATGGGTTGGTCAAGAGTCAGAAAGAGCGATGGGTGGAGTACGGCCTGGAGCCTTTCTGTGGTTTTCAGGGGAAGGAATGGATGAGGCGGGGCAGTTTAGGGTTGGGTAGTTTGAAGAATCTTGGTGGGCTCTGGACTGTAGGGTGGCTGGTTCTTAGCCAGTACCTGGCCCTGGGTGCTTTAGGGCAGGGAAATATTGGATAAAATGCAAAAAGTGAAACACATGATTAAAACAGCTTAAAGGAATCTGGGGGTCTGGGGGGAGCAGTCCAGCCCTCACACTGGCCCTTGCCTTCTGCTTCAGTTGTGAGCATGCAGCCTGCACCCAGGGACATGTCTCTGGATCCCCACGAGCAGAAGCCAGGCAGTGAGTGTCATGTCTCCTGCACCTCAGAAAACGCCATTTGCCACGTTATCTGAGAGAAGTGGAGCTCATCTTGTCGGGTGGGGACGGCTCTGTTCCTGGGCTCCTTGATGCTAGGGGCACTCAGGCGGGGCGGCCATACCCCACCCATCTTTCACCTTCTTATTTTCTGACCTCCTTCTCTCATTATTTACATGAGAGCATTATGCAAATGTCACGCAAGAATGGAGGTCAACAAATAGTCTGTTCTCATCTACACAGGTGCGGAATCTAATTTATGGGGTCAGAATCAATCTGGGTTCCTTGTTCTGGCAATGCGAAATGTTTTTGGAGTCCCAAAGGAGCAGAGCAACTCCGAGATGTCCATGGCAGTTTCCTTGCTCAGAGTAAATGTCTGACCAAACCACCCAGGGCGCTGCCACAGGCTGGCCCACACAGGCACCAGAGGGCGAGGTAGGCAGGTAGATGGATGCCCTATATGTCCACTGACCACGAGGAGGGCAATGTCACAAGTGAAGTTACTTTTTAAGGAGGTTGTTGGTTTTTTTTCCTTCGAATTATTTTTCTGGGAGACTTTAAATAATCCCAGCCCTTGGAATGACACCATTTCTGTTAAGTAACCCTTAGCACTGTTCTTTGTCTGGCTGGATCATAATACATTCCATAGTCATCTGAAGTCTGACACTATCGTTCGTGCTTAACCAGCGAGTAAACCAAGTCACAAGCTTCTCCCACCTCCCAGAAAATGCTAAGGCCAAGTCCCGTGGCAGGGTCCAAGGGGTCCTAGTCTTGTTGGGTGATCAAGCAGCCAAGACGGAGAGAAATGAAGGATGAAAGGGAGATAGCAGAGGGCAGAGACAGACCAGGGTGGCCTCCTTGGGTCCAGACGCTGGTGGCCAGTTCCCTTTTCTGACCGTCAACGTCCCTCCTCTACCTCCCACTGCCCTCTCCGGGGTGGGTTTATCTGGGACCTGCCGATAAGCTCAGGGTCACCTAGGCCATCACCACATTCACCACTGGAGTAAAAGTCCTCAATTAGCTTTGGGACGACGCCCCATTCTGTGGGTTTCCAAGCCTCATGTGTGGCTTTCCTTCTCCCTGGGGTGGGAAGTCTCACCCCCATGGTTGGTGCCAACGTGCTTCCTTGGCCCTGCCTGGGGCAGGTGGAAGCTCTTCTCCTTGGCCGACCCCGGAACACGTCCACAGACAGTGCCTGCCCTCACCTGGGATCAGCCCCGTGCAGCCCCACTGCCCATCACACACTCCTCGGGGCATAGCAGGGGTGCTCTGCTGCCATTTCAGAACTTTGGGGAGCTTGTCTTTCTTCCAAGATTGCTGCTCTTGCAGGACTAGCTTCCATAGACTTTTCTGCCACTTTTTGTAACCTTAATTATGGAATGGGGCTTTTTAAATGAAAAAGGCTTGATGACGGGATGTAATTCTCACAGCGGTTTATGCATGAAGAGAGCCCGGCAATTAAAGGCTTTTCTGACTCAGAGGAATGCTGTCTCTGTGTCTCTTGTAAGTGGAGGGTCTGTGTCTCTTCTTGGTGATGGAAGGGGCATCTCCACAGATAGATGAGACCCCTTTGTACAAGGATTGGCCCCACAGAGGCTGCAGGGCCTGGGTCTGGTCAGCCCCAGGTGATCCTACACAGAGGCACACAGGCTTTGTAGACCTTCGACCCCGGGGAGCAGACTGGAGGGGTGCCGCAGCCAAGACCAAAGGGCCTAAAATCCCCACCCAGGATTCTCACTGCGGTCCCTGCAACAGGGCTCTGCTTACACGGGCCCAGGACCAGACCCACCCCCGACGCCACCCCTCCTGGAGCACAGCCTGGAGCCCGGGGGCCCCAGAATGCCCTCTCCCTGAGCCCTCTGTCCTCCGGCTTCAACTCCATCTCACTGAGCTCCAGCTCCTGGACATTCCTCTCCGGACCCCCTCTGAGCTCCCACTTCTTTGAGGAAAGGGTGGAGGGACTCTTCCCCTGTCTCCAGGTCTACCTCCCACTGAGCCTCGGAGGGTGTCTCCGGAGGGGCTCGTGAGTCGAATGGAACCCCAGGCCTCCTACCAGCAGGTGCATGCTCCTTCCTCCCCTGCAGGCCAGCTGTTCTCTGAAGGCAGGGACCCTCCCAGCTCCTCCCTGGGTCCCAGGGCTCAGGGCAGATAGATGCTCTTCAAAGGAACAAATAAAGAGGTGATGCTGCTGCAAGACCCACACCGGCCAGGATGCCACCCTTGTTACATAGAACACTCATCACCCAACAGGGCTAATATCGTGCCCCCGGGGCCATTTGAGGGCGGGGGTGGGGGAAGCTCAGAATGATGGATTTAGGGACACCCTGCTGTCTCAGATGTGCATTAGTGAAGAAAGGACTTCAGAACATTCTTGTCCTAGATACATGGAACACAGCAAGTGGGAGCTGCCAGGCCGTGCCCACCCGCAGTCAGTCGGGGAAAAGAGAAGGGCCCGTCCTTGACAATGACAGTGATGTATGTGCACTGGCTATTTCTGGAAGGTCAGCAAAAACAATTCCATTCTTCATGTAATGGAGAGGACTCTGCTGTTTTGCACAAAGCAACAATAGGTGTTCTGAGGCCGGGACACCAGGAGGTAGTCTCCAGGCTAAGACAGAGGCCAAGCTGACCATGAGGGTGAGCGTCTGATGCTCCTTGAGGAAAACTGTGTCTGTTCCAAGGGCGAAAAGCTCCCCAACGGGAGGGGAACCCCTACATGTACAGTGACCGTGTGGCCTAGATCAGGAACCTGAGGGAGCCCGTGTGTATGTTCTCTGCAAACTCTTGGGGGTGCTGGTGACTTCACGGCCTCTCTGCTTCCTGCTCTGGAAACAATTTCTACCACTGGGTCAAACATTCACCGAAGAGACACAGGTACCCTGGAACATAGGGTAGGCCTCTAAGAAGGGGTTGGTAGATGGTAAGTGCTAACCCAACGGGCAGTGGCTTCCTGGAGCCCACTGTGCCTCGTGACCCCCTCCCTGCCACATCCCACTGGCTGGGTCCAGCTGTGCCCATCAGAGCCTCTGGGCCACAATTCTCGCCTGGAGGCGGAGCAGAATGTCGGTCACACCTTTGGCAGGACCTGTCCCAGGCACTCTCCGGGCCCTGGAGAAGCATCCACGCCCACATGTACACAGAGGCAGGTCAGACGATGCAGACCCTGGGGCTGGGGTGGGTCCTCAGAGAAGACGCCCAAGCTGAGCTGGGCAGCCCAGGGTCAGCTACACAGGCACTCCTCATTCTTCTCATTTCCTAGACCACTTTTTGGTGGACGTGGGGGGCTGGGGTGGGGTATGAGGGTGCTCTCCTGTTCCCTGGCTGGTGCGCATACGGACATCCACACATACGTGATCCATACACCCCGGCATCCTTGTTCTTGGCGTGGCCAAAACGGCAGATGAGAGCCAAGGGTGTTGGGAAGCCAGATGTGGAGAAGGGCAACATCGGAGGGCATCCCAGACTCTGCCCATCCGCCCAGGCTCCGGTCCCCCATTGCTCGAAACATCCCTCATCTGACCAGTGTGTTTGTCCATGCTCTCAAACATTATAATCTTGGCAGTTCTCTGCCCCTGAGAACCATCTTGAGACAAAGCTGAGGGGAAGGCAGAGAAAGCACAGTCTGCAGAGGCCTCACCCAGCTGCGTCTCCCAGAGCACCTGCAGAGCCGCGGACCAGCCAACCCCAACACTTCAAGCCAACCATTCGGATTTGAATGGGACTTCTAGGCAAGAGGGGCTTTGTAGACATCTTCCTTTTTAAATACTGCCCCTCCCCCTTCCCTGGAGGGCAGCTGAAGTGCTGAGGTGGGGTTTTCTCTCTTTCTTCAAAGCTGCTGGAGAGAGCTTCTTATGAGTTTCTGTCGAAGAAGCAACAGAGTCGCTGGCAATAACTTGTGTTTTTCAGAGCCTCCAGAAAGGTACCTGTCCGGTTCAAAGTGATCACAGCAGTTTTCGAGATCCAGCCCAAATACATAAACCAGCAACTGTCCACTAGAGGGCACAGTTACTTTTCCTTTACCTCCGGGAGGCAGGAAGCATCTGGCTGGTTAGTTCTATCAGACACAGCAAGGGGCTGTGAAGGGGCAGGCAGGTCCCGGGATCCTGATGAGGACTGGAGGAGAAAGGACTTGTGTATTTGCACGTGACAAAGCCAGAGAGAAGAGAAGCCCCTGTCTTTCTTACCCCTCTCTTTCCCCATCCAACCCATACCCTCGTGCCCGAGGCCTGGTTGGATCCTCTCTCCAGGGGCAGTGAGTGGTGGGCAGGAAGGCCAGTGCAGGGTATCACCTGAAACATGCACATTCCCGGGATTCCAGTAATAAGGTTCCTGACCAGCAGGGCTAAGGGGCCTTGAGTTTAGATCCCTGACATTGAAAAGAAGATATGTGAGTCAGTGCATGTACGGGTGCCCCACGCATTTATGTGAGTGCCCAGCCAGCCAGCCCCCAGCTTCCAGTCCATCCTACAAGTAGCCTTCTGGAAACGCAAGCTGAGGTCTCTAGACGGGCAGGTCTGGGGCCGCAGGGCTCCCTAGGGCTCTGAACCAGGCATACAGGTGCTAACACCCATCAGAGGGAAGTGGCTCACGGGGGCCATCTGTTCCCGGTTTTCTTTGGGGAAAGGAACAGTGAGAAAATAAGGGGCCTGTCACTCCATGTTCCCCTTCTCCCCAAGAGTCTGCTCTCCTGACCCACGAAATGGGGCTCTGGCTGCTGAAAAGCCTCTCAGTTGGTGTCCTACCCTTGAGGGGTTCAGGTAATCTCACCCCTGCTCAGTTAAGCCATCCACTGGCACCTCTAAGCCTGTCTTCCAGATGCCTGCGTACTTTTCCTTCTCAAGCATCTTCTTCCATAAGAAAACGTTAGAAATTTAATATTTTCATCCTGAAAGATGGTGGGCCTTAGGCGCTGGACCCGCTGCCCAACGTGGAGGCAGCCCTGCTCTGAGTGCATCGTGGAGGCCTGTCTCCACATTACTGTGCCTGTTTGTACGGGCTTCCTATCATTAGCATCACAAATTGCAGCACACTTAGGGGCTCATAGAGTTAATTATCTTACACTTGTGGACAGCAGGAAGCCACCAAGTGTCCACCGGTCTGAAATTAAGGCGTTGGGCAGGCCTGCATTCCCTCTGGAGGCTCTACGAGACACTCAGCTGTCCTGCCTTTTCCAACCCGGAATACCCAGGATGTTATCCCTAGTTCAAGGTCAGCTAATTGACAGGCTTAACTCCACCTGCCACCTTAACTCCCCTTTGCCATGTAAGATAACACATCCACTGGCTTTGAGGATTGGGACACGGACATCTCAAGGGGCATCATTGTTCCTACCTGACTGGTCAAAGCTCAACAAGGTCTGTTACACACACATAGGCTGAGTTCCCATTACGTGTCAGATGCTTTGTCTCTGGGAACACATCAGGGAGCTAAGCCAGGCACACCCTTACTCTCAGGAACGTGTTTTGGGATGATCCCCAAGTAAAGGTACAGTTACATCTGGGGGAAGGGAGAAGAGCCAAGGGTCAAGACTCCTGCGGGAGTCAGGCTGGGTCTGGGCTGTGGGGCAGTGGCTCCCTGGAGAAGTGACATTCAAGCCTCCCTCTGGAGGAGCCTGAGGTGGGGCGCGGGGCTCAAGGACAGGCCCAGGAAACAGCCATGCTGAGTCCTGTCTCTGCTAGACCTCCAGCCCCAGCACCTTCACTCGAGCCTTTCTGTTCTGTTCTGTGCCGTCCGACTCTGTCCCACATCTGCTGACACGAAACTGGCATTCTGTGTCCACCCCTCCACCTTCCCCACCGTGAGGGCACCCCAAGTTCTCCATGAGCCGCGGCTGAAGCACTGTGGCCACTGCCTCTGTCCTCCCTGCCTGCCTGATTTCCTCTGGGCTGCCTCACTCCAGCTCGGCCTGGTCTAGGCCACAGCCAGCCCACTGCTGCACCGTGCGCCTGTCCCAGCTCTGGTCTTGACAGGCACTTCTCCTGGTTCTTGAGTTGAATTTTCATGGACTCTGCATTTAATTTCATGTCTGCCAATGAATAATTTTGAGAACTATATTAATTTCTGAGTACAGTTTTGTGCAAAGCCATTGCAAACCTCAAAATCTGGTTTCTAATTTTCATTTTAAAATACTCTGTCACTGGAAAATGGTCTCTTCCTCTCTGAGTCAATCGTCACTTAGGGCGTTCAATTAGATTTCTTGTGACCAAGGGGCACCTGGGTGGCTCAGTTGGTTAAGCGGCTGAATTCAGCTCAGGTCACGATCTCGCGGTTCGTGGGTTTGAGCCCCACGTCGGGCTCTGTGCCGACACCTCAGGGCCTGGAGCCTGCTTCAGATGCCGTGTGTCCTTCTCTCTCCCTCCCCCACTAGTGCTCTGCCTCTCTTTTCAAAAATAAATGAACATTAAAAAAATTTTTTAAACACTTACTGGTCACCAAGATGTATTTGGTTTTACTTTGGTTGAACAGATAATTGACTCTATCTTTATTGCTGTTTGGCTTGAGAGTGTTATCCATGTGACTTCTGTTTTGGAACTTCTTCAGATTGCGGGGGTGGGAGTGGCACAAGGGCCACTCCCCCAGGTATCACTCAGCCGGAAGGTGAACCGTCCACCCCGCACAGAGGATCCTTTTGTCCCTACCCTGAGAGGAGCTCCCTGCGCAGCCACTCCAGACTGGGATGTCATTTGAGGGCAGTGGAGGTGGGAGTGTGGAGGTCGCCTCCACGGGGCCCCCTCAGGGAGAAGAATGGCAGCCACTCCAGGCTGGTGCCCGTTGATGCCACAGGAAGTCCCTGGCAGGAAGAGGGTGCTCCCTGGGAGCCGGCAGCAGAGGGTCTGCTCTGCAGGAAGAGGCTTCACTGGGGCAGTGGCAGGAGCAGAATGCCTGGGTGACCTCAGAGGACCTGTGCTGAGCACCTTACCCCTTTCAGGCAGACCCGATGCACCCCTGACCTGCTCGTGGTTTTACTGCCATCGACATCACACCAGCTGACTTGTCATCATGTGGTTATACATTATCAGCTCTCAAATGGACAGCTAACGTCACTTTTAAGCTACTGTAAACTAATTATTGAGGTAATGAGCTGTTTGCACTTTTTTCTACATTCTTCAATCTTACCATTGACTAGAAATTCTTCCTGAATGAACCATTCTGTTGACTCAGAATAACAACTTTTGATTATCAATAGAAAACATGGCACCACGGCCCCACCACTCCCCTGGCATATATCCTGATATAATTACGGCACCATTTCTGAATAAATCATTATTTATTATTCACATGGCTATGTGCAAATATTATTGCACCTGGATATCCTCTAGTTATATTCTTTTTTAAATAGTATTTTGTTTTTCCCACCTTTAATAATCACTTTGCTTTTCACTGGCTTAAATCTCTCACTAACTCACCTCAGATCTCTTCAGTAGACCAGCACTGCCCCTCCCTGCAAGCACAGATCGCTCTCCTTTCCTGCCCCGGAGCCACCCTCGTGGAATTAGAATAGTCCCCCTCTAGGCTGCGATCCGGGTGTATCAGCCTAGCAGGGTTCTTTGGGCTTAGCTGCACTAAATCTGGATCTCGTTTCTTCCTATTTTTCCCTATTTCTTCTTCCTCTGTTTCTTGGACGACACTCTCAAATAGTCTCTGGCAAGAGGGTTCAATTGTGGACACTCAGCCTGCAACGGCTCAGCCGCCCCCTCTGCATCCGCTGTACAGGCTGACACAGACAACACAGGGGGCAAGCATGCTGCCTCTCCGTCTCCAAGGATAAATCCATGTGGCATTTCACAAAAATGAATAACGGAAGGAGGGAACTTGCCAGAGAAAAAGAACATGGAGCAAAGACAGGAAATGCAGCAGTGCAGAAAGAAAGTTCAGGTGGAGTGGAAAGGGGTCACGGAGCAAAGCTGGCCGTGGGGCTGTGGGTGTTTTCCTGCCGGAAGGACTAGCACCCAAAGGATCTGGGTAAAGGCAACTCACCCGTGTAAATGACAAAAGTGGTTTGGGCACAACGATGCCAACGTTGCAGGGGATGTGATGCCAGCAAAAGCCTTCACTCGAGAGGAAGTGTCGGAGGAAAAGGATTCAGTGACACCTGTCAGAGATGGCACGGGAGGCCCTATTCAGGGCCACTGATGGACTTAGCGGGACCACTGCAGTGGCAGTTTACAGGGGGAGAGATGGGGCTCGGCTCCACATACATCCAGGGAGCAGGCAAGGCCAGTGGGTGGAGAGTTACCCGTAGGAAACAGCAGCTGGCGGTGGTTCTGACTAAATGGACCAAGCAGGATTCTTGCTGAGGACAGGACAAGGTGCTTAGACATCACCTGGGTAGGGGGCTGAATGAGGAGGGTGACCAGATATCCAAGGTGACCACATATCAAGGATGAGAGGTTCTGGTTAAACTAACTTTAGCAGAGTTCTTGCTCAAACTGTGCTTTACAAGGAAAGGCACAGATGGACCCAGAAGATTCAGGAGCCTAACTAAAGAGTCTAGTCAAGCAAAGAATCTTTGTCAGGACTCTTGGAGATATTTCACAACATTGAAAGCAAAGGATAAAGTGTTGGACGTGGATACAAACTTTGAAAAGAATATGACAATCCTCCAAGGTGTAGAAAAGACGCCTACCGCATATATTAAATTATATGAGAAGCCAAGCACTGTTCCAACTACTAATTAAGCTTTGAAAAATGAAATAAAATAACGTAACGTGCAATGTTTCTAATTTAAAATTACAATATGCTCAATAAATATTACTTTTACTATTCTTTTCATTTTTAATACATTTATAACTGAGAGTAAGAGTTCTCAATGTTTTGACAAGAAAAATGTTTAATGGCCACAAACAATCATAATTTCTCCCAGTGATTATCAAGATCGCTTTGCTGGCCTCAGGCTGCACAGTCATTTTTTTCATACCCCACACTACAGCAAAAAAGTAAGACAACTCTGTGTGTGTATTTAAAAGATAACAATTTTGAGGAAAGGGCCATATCGTGATACTCACACAGACACACAAAAAAAGGAGCATGCAATAAAGGTTTCATTCTTATGATCAATGAAGGAAACAAGCAGACGGCAATTGCTTCAAATCAACATGGTAGAATTAAGAGTTTTCTACCATCTCCCCCCAAAGAACATCAACTTAGAGAATCACCGTGGGACAAATGAGCCTTATGGAAATCCAGGCTTCCCGTGGAGAAGTTCCAGACACTATTGGAGCAAAACTATTAAAAAATAGCTATAGCTACAATAACTCATTAATGTATACACTGTGTTGCAAGAGGTAAAGTATGACATCAAAAGCATGAACTCTGTGTGGAGGGGACTGAAAGGACAGAGCTTTTTTTAAATAAAATCAAAGTTATCACTATAAAATAGACTACTACATCTATAAGATGTTTTACATAAGTTCCATGGTAGCCACAAAGCAAACAGCTACAGAACACGCATAAGTGATAAAGAGAAGGAACTCAGGGGCGCCTGGGTGGCTCAGTCGGTTAAGCGTCCGACTTCAGCTCAGGTCACGATCTCGCGGTCCGCGAGTTCGAGTCCCGCGTCGGGCTCTGGGCTGATGGCCCAGAGCCTGGAGCCTGCTTCCGATTCTGTGTCTCCCTCTCTCTCTGCCCGTCCCCCGTTCATGCTGTGTCTCTCTCTGTCTCAAAAATAAATAAACGTTAAAAAAAAAATTAGAAAAAAAAAAAAGAGAAGGAAATCAAAGCAACCCACTATGGGAAAATCATCAACCGACAAAAGAATACAGCAGCAGAAGAACAAAGGAACAAGGACAGTACAAAACAACCACAAAAAAATTAATAAATGCCTATAAATGATAACTGTAAAAATTTTTTTTTTGTTTATTTATCCTGAGAGAAGGATAGCATGAGTGGGGGAAGGGCAGAGGGAGAGGGAGACAGAGAATCCCAAGCAGACTCACTGCCAGCACAGAGCCCGACACGGGACTTGAACTCACAAAACCAAATTAGACTTTAGGTCAAAAGCCTTAACAAGAAGCAAAGAAGTTTACGGTATAACGATAAAAAGGTCAATTCTTTAAAAGGATAAAATAATGTAAGTATGTATGCACTCAACATAATTCATATACCAAAATGGCATATTTTGGGGTGGTATGTTCTGCCCCCCTTCAAGTGAGCAACATAAAAGTAACTCATCACGAACAAATGCATCACATCGCAAAGTATTTGATACTATATTCTGTCATGACAATAGAAGAGCAGGACATCCCAGCTCAAGCAGAAGGAGTGAATTTGCCCTCTTTCCCCCTTTTTGTTCTATTCACACCATCAGTGGCTTCCATGAGGCCAGTCCACACTGGGGAGGATGATCTTCTTCCCCCAATCTAATGCTTCAAATGCTAGTCACTTCCAGAAACACCCTCCCTGACACACCAAGAGATAATTTTTTGCCAGCAATCTGGGCATCCTTGGCCCACATAAAATTATCCATTACACCCTCCCTGGCTCTGCACCCCCAGAACCTAACACACTGCCTGGGCATATGAGATGCTCAGCAAGTATTTCCGAACGATTTCTGAATGGCTGACATGTGCGAGCCGCTTCCGAGGCTTACGCCACAATGCCTTCTGCTGTGCTCCCATTAGAGCCACCATTTGGAAGGCAGGTGGCAATAAACGTTTGGACTTGACCACCAGGTGGGTCACATGCCCACAATAAAATATCCTGTCAGAAGAGACTTCTGGCCCATCCTTATGAGGAGCGGGTGGGACCCGTGCCTCATTTCCAGGTAGACTCATCTCCCCACACAAGCACATGCTCCTGCCTCTCTAGAGCCACAGACCTGGCTGCATCCCGTGCCCTGAGAGGACCTGTGCACTCACTCCCAGAAGGACACCTGGCAGATGGGATGCCCCCAGACTTACAATTGTCTGTTGACATTTCTATCACTGGGAAGTTTCTCAGGGCAGCTCCTGGCCAGGGCTCCAAGCAGGTTCAGAACCTTAGCATAGATAAGATTTCCCTGGGAGATTATCTTGCACGTGTAAGCAGCCACTGGCCACACCATCACCAGCCAACAACCTTTCTATCACCTTATAATCCACCAGTTTGGAAAAGCCCAGCGTCCAGAACCCATGAAATCCAGCAGAACTGGCACACAGTGGTGACTCCATCGAGAGCCTGTGGCTTCTCACATGCAAAGATGCTCAGGCTACCGTCAGTGGACAACAGGAGAGACCTCACTCCCACTAACCCTTCACCGCAGCCCTGCAAGGGACTCACTCCCACCGACCCTGCACCGCAGCTCTGCAAAGAACACAGCACACGTTAAGTAATTCCACCTAAAAGCCATCCCACGAGGAGGGCATTCTTCTGCCTTTGTGTGGATGAGAAGAGCCAGGTTCAGAGGAGGTGGCAAAATGCCCAGCCAGCTGTCCACGGCTGGGACCTAGAGTTCTGCCCACGCTCTGCTGAAATGTGTCCTGTCTTTGCCAGTGTTTGCACCTGTTCCCCTCCTTGTGTTTGTTTCCTGGTCAGACTTGACCAGTCAGGAGGTCTATTAATCAGTATAGTTTTCATCATTCCTAACGTCAGCTCATGTCACTTGGCTAGCACAAGGGAGAGAAATGTGGGGTCTTTTATCCAGAAGAGCCCCACAGTTCTGAGGGTGAAAACAGCCGTGCTCGGCTGGTGTTTGCTGTGTACTTCGGCTCCCTGTTTACTGTCCTCAGCCTGTAACGTGCATATAATATTTGTACATTGTGTTCTTATGCATCTTATCACAGGGGAAACAGAGAGAAATTTATAACTTCCAAAATTCTTTCATTTCATGAGCATTTGCCTCCCAGTCTGGCAGAGAATGAACAAGAGGACCTTCACCTTGGCCTAAGATGAAATAGGTCTGAGGCTTCCCGATGTCCCCCATCCGGCCCCTGGAAGGCTGTGCCCAAGGCCATCTCTACATCAAAGCCTGATGGCCCTCGCCTACATTGCAGGCTTCCTCAAGCAGAGCTGTAAACTGGTTTACTCAATGGAATGGAATGGTTCTCTTGTGGGTCTCTCCCGTAGTTCAGCAGAACAACCACAACGGCAGAGTCGAGAAATGAAGGGGAGACAGAGGAGGGGCATGTGAAATGCATTCAGAGGCACATCTTGCCTGGCCCAGCTGGGTCTCCCCTGTGCAGCTCTGTGTGTCTGCAAATGACGCATGACCCTTTTCTGTCCACAGGACCAGCAGTCCTCTGCCCTTGTCAGTCCAGCCATCTGCTTTCCAGCCACAGGCAGGCTTCAGCCCCACAGGGGATGGAGAGATGAGGCTGGGAGCTGAGATCAACACGTGTCTATTCAGTGCACACCCGCCAGCTCTCTGGTCCATCTTTGCCTCGGGGAAATGTTTCCTTGTTAGCTAGGACTAAGCTATGAAGCAGGAGATTGCCTGGACTTGGGGGAATCGGAGCAACACAGGGACCATTGCTGGATGCTCGTTGCACCCCTGCCTGGAGCTGAGAGAGTCTGGGACACTGGGCCCCAGGGTGCTGCTTCCTCTTCTCACTGCATGTGGCTCAAAAGAGACACCAGACAGGGGCGCCTGGGTGGCTCAGTCGGTTGAGCGTCCGACTTCGGCTCAGGTCACGATCTCGCGGTTCGTGAGTTCGAGCCCCGCGTCGGGCTCTGGGCTGATGGTTCAGAGCCTGGAGCCTGCTTCCGATTCTGTGTCTCCCTCTCTCTCTGCCCCTCCCCTGTTCATGCTCTGTCTCTCTCTGTCCCAAAAATAAATAAACGTTAAAAAAAATTTTTTTTAAATAAATAAATAAATAAATAAATAAATAAAAGAGACACCAGACAAAAGCTTGTGTGGCCCAGGAATGTCCCTGCCTCTACCATTTGTAGGCATCCATGAGGCAATCAACCTAGCCACCAGGAAGTCATTCAGAACTCATGGAGGCCTCTGGAAAGGTCCGCCGTCAGACAAGGGCAGGAATTTGCTCTCCTGAGCAGCTGGTACTGTTAAAACAGACTTTTCTTCTACAGCAAACATTGTAACTGTTGGGGAAACCTGGATAACTGCGCCCAAAATGGAGACAAAGGGAAGGATTTCTTTTTCTGCTCTTACGTCTTCTATTCTAGTGGACTGGGAGTTCTGGCCAGTGCAAAGAGACGTGGAAAAGAAATAAAAGTATAAACAGGAAGGAAGTCACAAAACTAGCCTTATTTGCAAGTGATGTGATTAACCAAAGACAAAACCCTAAGGAATATACCCGAAAAAAAAAAAAAACTTGAATTTTGCAACATTACAGTATACCAAGCCAATATATAAAAATCAATTGCATTTCTAGACACAAATGCTGAAGAGTTGAAAATAAAATGTAAAATGCCATTTACAGTAATGTCGAAAACATCAAATACTTGTAGATACATTTAACAAAATCTGCGCAAAACCTCTACACTAAAAACTATAAAACAGCCACGAGAGAAATCGAGAGAGAGAGAGATTTCATGTTTTTGATTAAAGGGTTTATGTTATTAGCACACCGCTTCTCCCAAATTGACTTATTTATTCCATAAAATCCCAATAGAAAACTTTTTTTCCAAATTGGCAAGATAATTTTACAATTCGTAAGGAAGGCAAAGGTATAGGAATCACCAAAGCAATCTTTTTAAAATAACAAAGTCAGGAGACTTACCAAGATTGACTGTAACTGCAGGATTTGTGACAGGCCTGCATCAGCACAATTACAGATGACAGAGCAGTGCAGAGGACAGAAGTCGGCTGACAGATGCCACCAAATGATTCTCGACAAGGCAGCCCAGCCAATTCAGCAGGGAAAATGGCGCCGGGAAAACTGGACCCGCACGAAAAGGTAATGAAGAGGGCCTTGACCCTCCTCCTTCTCCCTTCTTCTCAAGAGTGAGGAAAAGACTCCGTAACGAAGACACAAAACGCGCAAAGCATAAAACAGAAGTTCGGTAAATTATAGTACAGCGCAGAAAGGGTGAAAAGAGTGACTTTGCAGAGAAACCTGACGAACACTACCTCCACCCAGGTGATCAAGGTCACCATTAAGAGTGATGAGTATATTTTATTTATTTATTTATTTATTTATTTATTTTTTAATTTATTTTTGGGACAGAGAGAGACAGAGCATGAACGGGGGAGGGGCAGAGAGAGAGGGAGACACAGAATCGGAAACAGGCTCCAGGCTCCAAGCCATCAGCCCAGAGCCTGACGCGGGGCTCGAACTCACAGACCGCGAGATCGTGACCTGGCTGAAGTCGGACGCCCAACCGACTGCGCCACCCAGGCGCCCCAAGAGTGATGAGTATAAAAGGCACCCTTGATGTGATGTGATGAGAATGGTGTTTTACCGTGTGAGCGCCCCAAGAGCCCCTAACCCCAGTGTGATCATGAGAAAGACATCATACGAACCTGTTGAGAGGTATCTCCAAAATACATGGGTACTAATCTTCAAAACTGTCAACATCATAAAAAGAAGAGAAAGCTTGAGCCACGAGGAGCCTAATGAGACATGAGGACTAAATGCCATGGGGTATCTTGGCTGGAATCCTACAACAGAAAAATGCCACTTGGTAAGAGCTAAGGGTATCTGAATAAACTATGGAACTTAGTTAATAATTATATATTAATATTTGTTCATTCATTCTGACAAGTGTACCGTACTATTAACGTGTTAATAATAGGGAAACTGCATGTGAAGTCCATGGAAACCTTCTCTGCCCATAATTCTACAAACCTGAAACTATTCTAATATTTAGAAATTAAATTTTTAAAAAACCAAGGACGTGAGGGGAGATTGATAAATTGAACTTTATCAAAGTTAAAATTTACTCATCAAAAATCACCCTCAAGAATACTTCCTAACTCATTCTATAAAACTAACATCGCCCTCATAACCAAAACCAGACAAAACATGACAAGGAAAAACAAAACCAAACAAAACTACAGACTAATATCTCTCATGGACAGAGGTACAAAAATCCTCAACAAAGTATTAGCAAATCAAGTGAAAAAAAGTATGAAAAGAATTATATGTGACAACCAAGTGGAATTTATCCCAGGTATCGCAAGGCTGCAATTGACATAATCCATCACATCAACAGATTAAAGAAGAAAAATCATATGGTAAAAATCAATAGATGCAGAAAAATCCAACACCCATTCATGATAAAAACTCTCAGTAACCTAGGAATAGTGAGAAAATCCCTCAACTTGATAGAGACTATATGTATATGAAACCTACAGCTTACATAGTCACTGGCAAGAAACTATAATCTTTCCCACTAGAATCAGGAACAAGGCAGGGATGTCCTTTCTTACTACTCCTTTTTAACTTCATACTGGAAGTCCTTGCTAATGAAATACAGCGAGAAAAGGAAGCAAAAGACATACAAATTGGGAAGGAAGACCTATAAACTTGGTCTTTGTTCACAGGTGACATGACAGTCCATGTAGAAAATCTAAAAGTGTAGACAAAATAATCCTGAAATTAATAAGTGATTATAGCAAGGCTGCAGGATATAAAGTTAATATATAAAGTCAACCACTTTCCTATACGCCAGCAATGAATAAACAGATTTTAAAATTAAAAACAATACCATTTACATTAGCACTCAAAAAAAAAGAAATATTTAGGCATAAGTCTAACAAAATTTGTGCAATATATGTATGTGGAAAGCTACAGCACTCTGACAAAGGAAATAATTTAAACACAAACTAAATAAGGTTCTTCCATGTTCACATTTAGAAAGACTCATTATTGTCAAAATGCCAATTCTTCCCAACTTAATCTATATATTCAGTGCAATCCCCAAACAAAACTCCAGCAAGTTATTTTCTGGATACTGACAATGTGATTCTGAAGTTTACATGGAAAGGCAAAAGATGCAGAATAGCCAACACGATACTAGAAAACAAGAACACATTTGGAGCACTGACAGCACCTGACTGTAAGACTTACTCCAAAGGTACAGCGTGGTATTGGTGACAGAACAGATGAACAGGTAATTGGAACAGAGTAGAGAGTCCTGAAATGGAACCCCATAAATACAGTCAATTAATCTTTGGTAAAGGAGCAAAGACAGTACAAAGGCATATCTGTACAGCTGTGTTCCTTCCAGCATTATCTACAATAGCCAAGACATAGAAACAAGATAAACAACGGATAAAGACAATGTGAGATGCACACACACACACACACACACACACACACACACACAGAGGGAATATTATTCAATTATACAAAAGAAGGAAATTCTGCAATTTGAGGCCATACGGATGAATCTGGAAAACATCAGGCTAAGAGGAATACGTCAGAGAGATAAAGACAAATACTATATAACATCATTTACATGTGGGGTCTGAAAAAAGTCAAATTCACAGAAGCAGAGTTTACAACAGTGGTGAGTAGGGGCGAGGTCGGTGGTTGGAGGAAGTGGACAGATGCTGCATAAAGACACAAAGCTGCACCTACGTAACACGAATAAGCATAGAGGTCTGATGCACAGCAGAATGGATACAGTTAATAACACCATGCTGCAAGCTGGAAATTTTCTAAAAGAGTAAATTTTGGGTGTTCTACACGCACGTGTGCACACACACACACACACACAATTAACTGTGTGAGCAAATGATACGTTAATTCGACTGTAGTAATCACTTCACTATATACGTATATCAAATCATTGCATTGTACACCTTGAATACATACAAATTTTATTAAAAACAGTTTTTAAACCCCAGCTTTCCAGGCTAAGTACCCAGAGGAGTAAAAGCAGGAGCAGGAGCTCAGCTTAGACCTAGAGGTTCCTCCTAAATACGGACAGTCTAAAACTACTTTCCATTAAATATTTCTATGACAATATTTTTTATGAAGAATCAAAGATTCTTGTTCCGTCTTGCTGTTCAGAAGTGTCGGCCGAGGTGGCTAACATGAGATTCAGCAAGGAAAATGCCAGAAGCCATCTGTGAGGGGTAATATCTCATTCTGCTTTTGCATAAATGATGCTGTGTTCCCCTTCATCTCCCTGCTGCCTGCCATCAATGCTGCTGACAGGTCCCCCTCGGTGACTAGCTAAATCAACCCAGCGAGAGCTCTATCACAGCTTGTCATGTTTAGTAGGGTGAAACTTCAAAGTCCCAGCATCCTAGTCACAGAATGCAAAGTTAGCTCTTTGTCAAGTTTTAGAGTGAAGTGGGCAGGCCACTTTATTTTCTTTTTCATAGAAAAATGTTACTCTTTGTTATTTGACACGTAGATTTATCAAATGTAACACTAAGATTAAAATGAGTCATAAGATGTAGCAACATTATTATATAGGCATCAGATAGGCCCACATCTTAAACTAAGTTTCAAGGCCACCTGAGATATGTTGAAAGACGAAGAATTTCTCCCAGCATTAGTGACCACTACCCTGTAGGCCATGCTAGGAGCTCGAGAAGTCAGTAGAAAGAAAATTAACTATCTTTGAATATATTGTCATACATCTTTGACAAAGATGACAAGGTCAGGGATGATGAGCGTGGGTGGAGTGACCCTGGGAAGTGGGGAAAGTTTCAAGGACTCGTTTTAGTCTCCCCGTCAGGAAGGAGCAAGGACACAATCTTGCTTCCACTCATGGTTGCTTGGGGTTAGGGAGGATTGCAGCCGGGATTGGGAGGGTTAAGGAGGATTGTGACTGGTCATCGGCTAAAAACCACTCAAGAGAAGGCCCTTCTTAAGAGCGAGGGCCCATCTCTTTTGGGAACGTGGGGGAGAGGGCTCGGCTCCAGGCTCTGGGATCTTTGGCTTGGGCTCTAGCCTGTGTCCAAGCAAGAGTACCTGTAGGGTGGGTTCACGTCAGAACATGGGTGTGGTAGGCTGAATCAGGGCCCCTGGAGGTGCCCACATCTCTAACCACAAGCACTTGTGACAAGGTAAACTTACAGCAAGAGGCATCTGTAGCTACGATGAACGTGAGCCTCTGAATGATCCGGGAGCGTCCTCACAAGGGGAGGCAAGCATATCAGGACAGAGGAGCAGGTGATGTGACAGCAGGAGCAGAGGCAGAACATGGTTTTGATTACGGACGAAGGGACAGGACGGCCTCCCCTGGAGCCCCAGGGGGACCAGCCTGCTGGCACCTTGACGCTAGCCCTGTGAAGCACATGCGGACTTTGGGTCCTGGAACTTCAAGGAAACAATTCTGTGCTTCTTTGAGCTGCCGTCTTTTTGCACCTGTGCCACTGCAATAGGGAACGAACGCAGTGGCCAGGAGAGAGGGTCTGGGTTCGGCCACTCCTCACCCAACCCCTCAGGAGGCAGGAACTAGTGATTAATTTGTCTCTGGAGGGCACCATGGGACCCACGGTGGCCAGAACTTCCCTCTCGGGGCTCTGTGTGAGGACCACGGCAGATGCAGGTGCCTGTTATAGCCACACTCCTCGACAGCAAATGTATGACAGCTACTAAACAGAAACGATGGCAGCAACACCCCTCCCAGGAATTTTAATAATCTAGAAGTTGTAACCTTAGGTATCTAAGTATCAATTGCTCCGACAGGGATTGTTTGGGAGCAGGGATTTAATTTGCTTTTCACGTTTATTTATTCATTTTTGTGAGAGAGAGAGAGAGTGCACCAGTGGGGCAGGGGCAGAGAGAGGGAGAAAGAATCCGAAGCAGGAGCCCGATGCAGGGCTCAAACCCACGAACGGTGACACCGTGACCTGAGCCAAAACCAAGAGTCAGATGCTTAACCAACTGAGCCACCCAGGTGGCCAGAGCAGGGATTAAACTTAAATTTATCAGTTACCTCTTTGTATCTATTACAGCCCCCTGTCTGTGGGTCCCTGACTTCTACAGACGACCTGAGCAACACCCCAGGTTCGTGCAGGGGCGCTGCTAGGGCCGATGACACACCCCTGCTAGACCTGCTGCTCAGGGAAGGGGCTTTGAGCGCATGCAGACTCCCTCTGTCCTCGACACACAACGAGGTCCCCTGCACATTGACACTGTTTGACCCTGTGACTTTGAGAGGCTATTTCCGCCCAGCAAAGGACATGTGTGGATAAGTCATTTTTAAGCACTAAGTTCTGAGTGCAGCTGTGCGGTTATAGCTGAACTCTATAATTTGTGGACACAAATGCCCATTAGAATAGAACTGCTTTCGGGTCACCTTTAAAGGGTACACTCACTGGTTTGCTTAAAATCGGAGTCCAAGTAAAAGCTAACTAGGTCCCCACTGAGACTCTGAAGGGTATGTGTTCTGGAGCAGAGAACTGACGCTGAGCTGTGAGGACGGGTGGCTGGGGGGGGGGGGGCTGTGCCTGAACAAGAACATAGTCAAGATCTTCAAATAATAATGATTTCTTCATTCACTGAGTTCACTCCGTGTACCCAGCACAGACGAACCAAGTACCCACCACATACCCTGCATTATGGCAAAACATAATCAGTGATGGCCTTCCTGCAGCTCATGTTCTGGTGGGGAAACTTAAATTAGCCCTGTAAGGTAAGATAACAAATGCAAGGCAGGTCGTAAAGCTGCTGGGGCGGGTGCAGGAGGGGCTCTAGCTCTTGAGTGGGCGTGGTTGAGGTCAGGCTGTGTGAGGAGGGGTCACTTGGTTGATGGGAAGGAACCGGCCAAGTGCAGACCTGGGGAAGGAGCACCCACTAGAGGCACAGCACATGCAAAGGTCCTGAGGTGGGAATTGTATGGTGAACCCGAAGAGCAGCAAGGAGAGCTGTGTGGCTGCAGAAGGAGACCAGGTGGGGCAGGGGAGGCATGGAGTGCAACCCCCAGGTCGGGGGGGATCATGCCAGACGCTGTAAGCCTGATGTCAGCACCTGACGTCAGCATCTGCACAGCGTTGACGACAATTTTGCAGCAATGAAAACAGAGCAGTTGCTTTCCAGTGTGGGTGGGGAGCTCACCATGACCTGGGACTGTCCTGAGTACTTAACAAAGACCTTCTCATATGACTTCCCCGTAAGGAGGCACAACAGCGACCCTGTTTTACAGAGGAGGGAAGTGGGGATGACGAAGGTCAAATGATTTTCCCATTGACCCTCGGTTAACAAGTGGTGGCCTCAGGATCTGAACCCACGTTCGCTGTTACCCCTGCCCCACACCGCCTACATCTCGGCTCGAACACCACTAGTGATGAGGAGCCCTTTCCCTTGCCCCCTGCAGCCCTGATGGGGTCACGGCATCTGCTTTAGAGGAGAGCCCCCCTCCCTCAGCTCTGCTGTGGTGCAGACACCAGGTGAGCTGACAGACAGGTGGGTGTGGCTGCGCAGCGCTCTGGGCAGCACGATTCCCGGGGAGGTGGGACCTCCGCCTTGCCCAGTTCTGGGGGCACCCTCCGTGGTGGGCACCGTGTGATGCTGCCCTCTGTGCTTGGCGATGCGGTGGCCCGTGCCCAGCACAGCCAGGAGCAGGAGGGGAGGCAGAGCTGAGAGCTGCTTCCCCTCGGGGCTGTCGGGCTCAGTGGACTTTGCCGTGGGCACCCTCCAGCCTCGCAGGGTGGCCAGAACTAGTGGTCTGTGATGGGCAGTGTTGGGTCCCTGGCCCCCCAGGTGACACCTCAGACGCTGATGGTCCAGGGTGAGTGCACTGTGCACCCAGAGGTTGAGGGACAGCTGTGAGTGGAAGGGATTCTGAAGAGCCATCTTCCCTGTAAGAGAGGACATAAGACAGCCCCACTCCTATCTGCCCTCCTTGGCCCCCACTGGGAGGCTGGTGTGACAGACAGCATGCCCAGAGACCTGCACACCCCAGGCCACGCAAGGCAGAGCTGGGCAGCTGACTGCACTGTGATTCTCAGCTCCCACGTCTGGCCACACTTCCCATGACTACACACGCCGGCGGCAATCAGACACACAGCCACTGGCACCTACAGGTTCCAAATCGCCAAGGGCTAATCTGAAGCTAAGTATGATCAGAAACAGCAGAAAAGGACTGATTTGCGGATTCACAGACACTAGGGCATCAAACGGCTTCCAGGGGGAATGCTAATGTTGACAACACCATTCATCCATCAGAAGTGTGGACGGAGACACTGCTGGGTTTGTTCTGGGCTCTGGGGCGCAGCCAGCGGCCAGCGAGGCATCCCTGGACACCCCACCCTGATGGAGATCACCAGGCCCAGAAGAGTGAGATCGCACACCCGCACTCACGGCTCGCGCTCATTCACGGCTTAGGTACGGGCACATGTGCACACACAGCTAGCACAGACCCAGGGGCCATGTCACCAGGAGCCTGTTGGGGACAGAGGACCTCTAAGCCAATGAGATAGCCCAGTAGACACCAACTCCCCTAGATGTCATGTCTGAGCTGCTGGCACTGGAATGGAAGGTCACTCTTGAGGACTGGAGGGGACCTTTTGAGAGCCCTGGGTGGCTCCTGGGAGCTCACTCGTCTCCCAGGAGTGTGCTGTCCGGACTGGGTGCAAACCCACAGCCCCGGGGACAGGTGTGGCATTCCCCCTGCTCCACCCCGGTGGCCACCCCACTTCCATAGCTGGGGTTGCCTTTGGTGCCCTCCACCTGAGGCTGCCCCAGCCCAGCGAGGCTCGTCCTGGGTGTCCAGCTCCTTCCTCTGCGTCCTGGGGAAACTGCAGGTCTCATCTCATCGTCTCACCTCTGAACTGCTCCGAGGCTTGCAGAGAGCCTGATCGGTGGCTTAGATGGCAGAGAGAATGTGGAGGCTCCAAAAGACGGATCCCTCATCTGGCAAAGAAAAAACGCGAAAACACCAATGTGTTCATCCATTCCAGAACCAGAGGGCCATGACCGCAATCCAACTCCGTTCAAGAACACAAATGGATGACATTTATTTAGTACCGTTTCTTGAGTACTCACAATGAACTCATTGCTTTGTAACTCTCTACCAATGACTATAATATAATCTGTCCTTCTTGCCAGCCTCGTCAAGCAGGTGCTGTTGTACTTCAAGCAGACGAAGAGTCTGGCGTGCTGAGAGCTGAAGTGACTCACCGAGGCCTGACCTACCTCTGATGTGGGGTCCAGGGATGGGTGTTGGCCCTCCGGACTTGCAGGGCCCACCGAGAGACAAGCCTTGGGTTTGACTCACGCCGTCATACGAGGATGAGCCAGAAGCGTCAGGCCCTCCAGGATGCACACAGCTAAGCCCAGTAATCACTTAACATGATGAAGATATTAGAGTTTGAATCCAAGTGATAGAGACTGGGTCCCTGCCCCAAGGGGCTTAAAATCTAGAAGAATTACAGAAGTAATCCAAAGTGTCGTCAGAAAGAATGCTAAGAGAAGAGAAGGGAGAATCTGAGGCTGGACGGGATGCTCCCTGAACTGCGCCAGACGGGGCGGCTGGAACCTGGGGTTCTCCCGGTAGAACGGAACCTCCCCCATCCATGCACCCTGGGAACGGGCTCGAAGGATGAGGCCAGGGCCAAGGGGAGCTGAGGCGCCTCCTTAATCAGTGAAGAAGACACCTTCACGAAGGTGCATGGCAGGTTTGCGGCCGACGGAGGCGGAGGCTGGGCTGGAGCCCACCCCACCTCTGTCGGAGCTCCTGACCACCTGAGGCCTTGCCCTCCCTTCTGATAAAGGGCGGGTAAATATCGTCCTGTGGAGGGAATCCATGCTACACTTTCTCAGGAGGGATCGAGGGTGGAAGAGGACACAGTGAACGCACATGCTCACAAGGGTCTGGTACAGCAAGCCTCCTGGTGGAGGTGAGTGGGAGGAGTCCCTTCTCCCAAGAAGATGAGAGACCGGTTTCAGGCGGGTCTTCCTGGAGCGTCTGTCCTGCTGGGACTAGACTCAACACGGATGAAGCAGGAAGACGCGAAGATGGGGCGAGCGGGACGGGCGGAGTCTGAGGCCCACGTGCAGAGGCCTTGCTGGCACCTTCGATGCAGGGATGTCAGCCCAACGGTTCACACGCGACTGTCCCTTGTCTGGTGCCATGGGGCTCGTGGCCCAATCCCACCTGTGCCACACTCTTTGTCTCATTCCCTCAGCTTCCACACTCCAAGCAGCTGCTCAGCGGGCCCTCCAATCTGCCCCTTGGCTGAGCATTTGCACAGACAAATCTCCAAAAACTACACATGCCCTGGGGCCACCCCAGGGGCTCTCATGGACCGTGCCCTGTGTGTGTGCCCATAGCGGCTCTCCCACCTAAAAGCCACAGGATCCCCTGGCAGCTCCATACCGAGAGACTGCAGGGAAGTGTCAGGTCCTGTGTCCTTTTCCACCTTGTTTCCTACCTATCTGGGACTAACCACACGGGAACCAAAGATGTGTGAGGACAAAGATGTCCACGGAGATGAGATGAGGGCATACAGGAAGCCTGGGCAAGAAAGGGCATCACAGCCGAAGAGACAAACACCAGCTTCCGTGAACACAGTGAGCGGCACGTTGCCTGCCTTTGCTGTTGGGGCAAAGCAGGACCTGGCAGGAAGTGAGCAGACGAAAGGTATCCATGGGAACCCTGAAGAGCCCAACTTCCCCCTGACCAGACAGTCTCCCAATCAGATGCACTGCTGACCACGGCGTGGTCTCCTTCTCCCAGGCTTCACGACTCTGTCTCACTTTCCACAGTGGTAATTGATCTTTGTGATTTGGCCTTGATCAATAAAGGCCACGGAGGAGATTCATACGTTCAATTTTCACAAAAGGGCAGAAACAAGCAGGGATCTGTGCAGAGCTTTATTTGGACCCTTCTAAAGGAAGCAAACCCATCAGAGGAAATACTTGCACTCCAAAATAGATCAGCAATTTCCTTTTCCCTGTGGGATTTACGTTAGCAAGTTTGCAAACGGAAAATGCATTCGCAACCGCCGGAGTCTTTACAGCACTCAGCTGGGAAGTGGGATGTTAATCCTGTCGCTATTTTAAAACCTGTCTCAGGGTTGGGAGTACCTGCCTGAAATCGTCTTGGACTTAATTCTGCATGACGATGTAGCAAAGCGTGTCAGGAAGAGAAAAGGAGAAAATGCTGGCGAAGGAGAAGCAGTCCTAAGAGGGAACCAGAGTCAGGCTGGGCTCAGAGAAGCATGAACCACGGGGCTGGAGGCTGCAGCCAGAGGGGGGTGGACGTGGGTGTGGGTGTGGGTGTGGCTGTGCTATCCAGAGAGACCACAGGGAAGCTGAAGCATGACAGGAAGCACAGGGCTGTGATTACAGCCCCTGGGGCCCGGCGTAGACGAGGCCTTGTGGAGGCTGCTCCTTGTGCCGGGGTGACATCTGCCCCGGGCATGATCTCTGGGTGGCTTGGCACATGGCCAGGCACCGCCCCACCCATCCTTTGCCTTCTCCCCATGATGTCTGGGACAGATGAGGAACCAAGGAAGTGAGGGCATACGGTCAGCCTAGAATAAAACCCAAGACCAATGCTATGGTTGCCTTCAGCACATTCACACGTGTGCACACTCACACACACTCACACACGCCCACATGCAGAAACACGCCACATTCACATCACATTCAGGCCCACATGCTCCATCCCACGCTTCTGGGTCTGCCCGCATGTGCACTGGGCACAGCCCGGGCCCGGCTCACAGGCCCGAATAGAACCCGCCACAGGTGAGGGTTGGGTTGGCAGTCCGGGCCACCTGGGTGTCCTGGCACTGCT
This sequence comes from Panthera leo, assembly GCF_018350215.1. Lineage (NCBI taxonomy): Eukaryota > Metazoa > Chordata > Mammalia > Carnivora > Felidae > Panthera > Panthera leo. The sequence goes on from NC_056694.1 coordinate 63,321, forward strand.
TACGCACCTGCCTCCTTCCCCGCAGGAGCTCATTACCTTCTTTTTCCACCAGCATTCTCTGCCCCTCGTCATCCAGGCCTGTGGCTGGACATTGCCCTGGGGCGAATGGGCCGTGTAGGTGAGACTGAGGGGAGGGCAGCACGCACCCCCTCTGCTCCACGAGGGAGACTAGTCCAGCTGAACCCCTCGAAGGCGCCCTGCCTCATGTAGCCCATTTCAAATTCTAGCTGCTGTGATTGCCAAGAAACCGGTTTTTTAAAGAGCTGAGCTAGTTACTTTTTACGCTTCTGTAGAAGTTCTGTATCGCAGAGCAAATCAGAGTTGGCTTTCAGTGGCATCTCCTCCCTGCAGAGAGATGCCCGGTCCACCAGCACCTGTCACCATTTCTTCTGACAGGGAGCACTGCTGAACGGCGCTGGATGGCCGGGTGAGCATATGGCAGCTGCTTCCAGCGTGGTGCTTGAACAGCCACGTTTCTGCTGACGGCATGAAGCAGAAAGTGGGGGAGATGTTCATTTCCACTCCTATACTCCGTTGGGTTTGGTCGTGGGGGGAAGTGTCTCTGTTCCTTGCTTCCCCTACATGTGTACCTGCATTCGGTCAGTCACGCCACAGTGGCTCAGTAAGTGGCTCTCTCGTGTGCAAATGCCATGCCGGGCCCCGGAGACTCGTGGGAATCACGGCGCCCGCGTGGTCAGACACACGGCTCCATTCAGACAGAGCAGGATCCAGCCCAGAGCAAGGCCACATGCTCCTGGGAGGCTGCAGAAGCCTGTCGAGTGGTCAAGACCAGAGGCTGGGGGTCCCAGCTCCACCGCTCACCCACCACGGGGTCCCCAGCTGCACCACTCTGTTCAGGTGGCACTGCTGATACCAACCCGCTAGGACTTCATGAAAACCGCTGCTTGTCTGGAGTCTAATGCTCAGCGAGCAGCGACATCACCGGCCCTCAGAGGCGCCGAGAGGGAGAGCGGCCAGCGGAGATGGTGCCCCAAAGACTCGGGCTCCAGTGGCTAGTGGCTGAGCCACGAGGGGCTTCCCGTCCGAGCTGCCCCCACAGGTTCCTGAGGCCATGTGGTCATCTCCTTCAACCACACATGCTGGGAAACACGTCAAGAGGGTCGTCTGCAGGGGCGAAGCCTAACCTGGACAAAGGCGCTCTCATGGCCACACGACAATGAGGGAAGAGCCTGAATTAGGCAGTGACCTAACTTATTCCAGTGCCGTTAGAAGAGCCTTGTGTCTACCCTCTGACCCGGGGGACCTCTGCATGAGGGCCCCCGAGCTCACCACGGGCAGGCCGGGTGTGAGCACCAGCTCCTGCACCCCAATGACCTGCCACCCACCAGTGGTGCCAGCCGAGAGGGCCCCAATAGACCCCGCAGTGCAGCAAGACTGGTGGTCACCTGGAAGCCTCCCTCTCAAGCCTTCCCCACCCCTACCCAGAGCCAGGTGAGCCAGATCTGGGCCTACAGCAGGGACGGATGGGGAATCAGCGGATCGGGTCTGTTAGGGACCCTGGGAAGTGTAGTGAAAGTCACCTGTTCCAAGTTTGGTTTCCAGGAGACGTGCGCTGGCTCACGCGTTCCTCAATTCCCTATTTGTTCATTCAGCGTATTTGTCTACACCAGACTCGAAGATCATGCAGGGTTCGTGGTCAAACCCCCAAGTCTCCCAGAGTCCTGCTGCCGCCCTAGGCTGCGGACTCCCCTTGAGGCCCTAAGAAGGCCTCAGTAGATCCCGGACCGCCCAGCACTGCACTCAAAGTGGGAACCCAGCCGTCACCAGACACCCCTGCTCAGGGGGACCTGGCCCCACCCACAAGAGGATCACACGTCCACCGTCCCACAGCCTGTGAAAGGTCAAGACTGCTGACAGGCAGCATGGGAAGCAACGGGTGCCTCCCAACAGGCCCCTGTGGGTGACCATTAGAAGCGAAGCGGCCCCCAGGGGGTTTGGTGGTCTTCCCAGCTGGAGGGTGGAGCCCCAGTCATCCTTGTCGGCCCACAGAGCAAAGGCCTTCACTGGGGAGAGAGCAAGCCCGAGTTTTGAACATACCTGAATGGGTTCTCCTGCAGCGTAACCAGTCTCCCAGCTCTGGTCCTGGAGCAGCCCTCTGGAGAGGCCCATGCAAAGTTCTCAGCTGGCTGCGTTCGGCACCCCAAGGAACAGAAGCAGAAGGGCCTGGCTCTCACTTAGCATGTTTCCTCCCAAATCCTTCTCACTGATTTTACCCAACTTAAGGCCTGAAATTTTACATCAAATTCCAAGAAGCTACTCCTCTGTCCTTGCTTTCTGCTTATGTATTTGTTTCCCGAGGCGCCCAGGCCACCTGCTCGTGAAGAAGGAAGGGCAAAGGGGTGAGCAGCGCCTGGTGGGAGAGGAGGGGGAAACTCACATTAAATCTCAAAGCCCTGCACCCTTGCCTGGAGCTTACACTGTATCTGACCCACAATCGATTGTCAGGCTGCTGCTCTCTTCCCTTCTGATTGGCACATACTTGGTTCTCACATTTCCCAGGATGGGATTCAGGTGTCTCTGCCTCGTCCCCGATGAGGGAAGCTGGTGGCTCTGTCCTGGGATAGGATTCAGGTGTCTCTGCCTCGTCCCCGATGAGGGAAGCTGGTAACTCTGTCCCGGGGTGGGGTTCAGGTGGCTGCACCTCGTCCCCGATGAGGGAAGCTGGTGACTCTGTCCCGGGGTGGGGTTCAGGTAGCTGCACCTCGTCCCCGATGAGGGAAGCTGGTGGCTCTGTCCCGGGGTGGGGTTCAGGTGGCTGCACTTCGTCCCCGATGATGGAAGCTGGTGGCTCTGTCCCGGGATAGGATTCAGGTGTCTCTGCCTCGTCCCCGATGAGGGAAGCTGGTGGCTCTGTCCCGGGATAGGATTCAGGTGTCTCTGCCTCGTCCCCGATGAGGGAAGCTGGTAACTCTGTCCCGGGGTGGGGTTCAGGTGGCTGCACTTCGTCCCCGATGAGGGAAGCTGGTGGCTCTGTCCCGGGGTGGGGTTCAGGTGTCTCTGCCTCGTCCCCGATGAGGGAAGCTGGTGGCTCTCAGCATCTGAAGCCCAGGTGGGGTGGGCTGTGGGTCTGAGCGGGGGCCCTCCCTCACCTGGTGCTGGATGCGTAGCAGGACGGGGCAGGAGGGGCAGGGCTATGTCCCCGCTGCCCTGGGCTGAGACAGCTGCTCCCTGGTCCACAGGCTGTGCCCTCAGCCCGAGGCTCGCAGCTCAGACTTGCGCCCTAGCCTCCGGGCTGGTCCCGGGTGAGGGAGGGTGGTCTGCTTCCCGCTGGCCGCAGCCGCCCTCAGACTGGAGACCTGGCAAGTCAGCACATCAGCTGCTTCTCGTCCCCGTGAGCCGTGCGACGCTGCCCTGCTGGCACAGAGCTGTGGACACCAGGGAAAGCGTCCGGACCTTCGATGTGCCCAGGTCCTGTCTGCCGCTCCCTTCACGCGAGTAAGGCAGGATGCCACGGAGAAGGCCAGCGGGGCCACACCAAAGCCTTCACCCTGTTAACAGACCCTCGGGGCCACAGGGCGGCAGAGAGGTGACCTGATGAGAGACCGGTCCAGTCCCTGGGCGCCGCTGGCTCCACTGGGCTCTCATCAGCCTGGACTGAGGAATCACTCTTCTTGCAAAAGCCTTGGGGGATGGGCTGGCACTTGATGTCTTAGGAGATGAAAGAGGCAAATGCTGCCAATTACGTATCACACAAACACACGAAGAAGGCCTGTCAGCACACAGGGCAGGCTGCAGAGTTCGTGCACCACCCCTGCCCCCCGCCACCAAGGAGGCGCTTCTGTTTTGCTGTTTTGACAGAGGGTGGCCGAGTACCAGCCCTGCGGACTTGAACCCTGGAGGGTCTGTCGGGACCAGGGGCAGACCCCACCAGCCCTGCACGACCTGTGGGAGCAGAGGGCAGGGGTCCGGAGTCTGTTCTCCAGTGATTCCCTCGGAGTCCTCTGTCCCCTTGAGAACTTTCCGTCTGGCCGATGCAGAATGTCCACATCCCTGGGGGTTCTGACCCAGGCCCTATGTCCGGGCCCACAGCAGGCTCTGCTGCCTCCCAAAGGCCCTGTCCTGCTGCTCAAAGTCCCCCTGAGGTCACCTTCTTGTAGACTAGCCCTTTGAGGCTCCCCTCTCCATTGCTGATGAAAACCTGGCCACCAGCGATTTCAGCAGGAGCCCCGAATGGCTTTTTTGGAGCAGAGGTTTGAGTAGGGCCTGGAGAGGGGGCAGGAGTCCCCGAGGAGAGGGGCAGCTGGACACGTGAGCTCTGGGGCTGCACAAGGAACCGCTCCCTCCTGCTGCCCCGGAGCCCACAGGGCCCAGTTCTCACCTTGTTCTGGGGATCCCACCCAGCAGAGGGTGCCATTGGCCACGAGCGAGCAGTGACTGCTGCTGTCTCTGCCTGAGGGCCTGTGTCTGCATGTATCTCTGTGTATGTGTCTGTGGGTATCGAGGTCTCTGTCCTGTGTGTCTGTCTGTGTCTGTGTCTACTTGCTCACGGGACAGTCAGAAGCCACAGCCCACGCCTTTCTCTGTCTGGCCTACTTAGGGGGCCACAGGGAGGTCAGTGTCTTGGAAAATGAGCCCCATAGGACCTCTGACTCAGAGCCACTTCCTCCTGCCCCCACCCGCCCCCAAGGCTGGGAACACAGGCACCCACAACGCAGACCCACAGCCTGACTCACCCACCTGCTTGTGTCTAGCTGGCTTGGGTCCCGGGAAGGGCAGTCGAGGACATGGGAGGGAGCCGTGAGGAGGCGGATCCCAGGGTCCCTCTGCGCCCAGGGACCTTGCCGCCTTGGGGCCTGCAACACCCTCTCTGCCCAACGCCCTGATTGCTGAGAGGAGAGGGGTAAACCGTGGCTCCCCGGGGCTGACGCAAGTGCGGCTATCACTTTGTGTCCGCTCCTTCTGGTGTGAGCGTCTCATCTTGAACTCCCCCCTCACTTTCTTTAAGGTGATTTTCATTGACTGGGTTTTTAATGTATTCCAAAGTATTAGTCTCTTATTTTATAGTTAGAGCTCTTCACAGTGTATTTAAGAAATGCTTACTCCAACGTCGCGAATAACTCACTGACACATTCCAGGCAAAGTTTTTGAGAGCACCCCTGAATTTATGCCATGGGTCCAGGTGTGGCTGGTTCTGTGTATGTTGAGAAGCAAGGGTCCTATTTCTTGTCCCACACCCAGCGATTCCTCTCTTCTTTCCGGAGGGAAAACCCCGCAGGAGAAAAGGGCAGTCAGATCCAAAAACATCCTTGGAGAAGGACAAAAGGGCTCCCAGGCCAAATGTCCACCCTGGGCAGGGCCCCACGTCTGGGGAGACGTGAAATTCTCCAGAATGAATTCCGTGTGGGATTGGATTGATTTCAATCCACTGTTATCCGAAGGATAAACATGAGAAACTCTCTTCCGGGGGTGAGTGTGCAGTTTTCACAATCAGCTAAATGCCATGGATGCCAGACTTTGGTGGTTTTTGTTTCCTTCCACTGTAAAGGTCAGAGCAGGGGACTGTGGGCCCCAAGCTGAAGAGAGGTGTGTGTTTCTGTATATGCATGGGTGTTTGTGTGTGTGCGTGTGCGTGTGTGTGTTGCATGACCCTGTGTTTGTGCGTATGTGTCTCCCTGTGACGGAGCTGATGGCAGAAGGGTTTCCGCTCCAGACCCCGTTAGGCCCCTTATCCATGAGTGTAGAGACACCGGCCCCCACATCTGTGTGCCCGGGGGAGGGGGTGCGGTGGGGAGTCAGAGGGCGACCCGGGGTCTCACATGGAGCATCTGCTCCCAGAGCCACGCGGTTTTCCTTTTGGAGGCAAACCCCACCTCCCCAGCCAGGAATCCGGCTCTGGGGGCTTCACCCTGGGCCCAGCACCTTCTCTCTTTTAGAAGCAGGAGCGAGTCCCAGGCCCGGGGAAGGAGCAGCCTGTCTCATGCAGGTGTAATGTCTACCCCACGCATCTTTTCCCCAGCTCCTCGGGAGGTCCGGGTGTCCACGCGACTGCTCCCCTCCCTCCCTGGCACCCTCTCCCCTCCACGACAGCCTCACGGGCCAGTCCACCCACTCAGGGCCTCCTCCACTGTCACTCAGGCGGGAAGATCCAGGGTGCTCTCCCTTCCTTTCCCCCTTGCGTGGGCCCTGCCTTCTATGTCCCAGAAGGGCTCCTGCAGGGTAGCTTCAGGCTGACGTCTGGCTCTGCCATTCCCAGCAGCTCATCCTCCTCTCTCAGGTGGGACACATAACACCTGCCACAGAGGGTAGCCTTGGGGGCAGGTCTCCCGGACGGGGGGACATGCAGGCACACATCCCCAGGTCGTGGGCAAAACCCCTAAGTAAATGCAGAGGAAAGAAGGGATGTGTGAGTTAACGGTTGTGGGCCCACAGCGTAATCCTGGTCCCTAGTTAACTGAAACCCCCTCCCACAGAAAGCTGCTCTCCACACAGAGGCTGGAAATGCTTCTTAATGAACAATTTGCTGCAAACACCTTTCACTTCCAACCTCGGTCTTGGAATCAAACCTGGCATTTGAAACAATAATACAGAGAAGGGAGCTCTGTTAGCCAGCAGGACATTAAGAAAATCAAATTAAGTCATGCATTTTAACTCCCTTGCCTGCCTGGGCTCATCGCTGGAGAAAGGGAGAGAGAGCATGCAGCTTTGTGTAGTTTGCACAGTCCAGAGTTTTACTTATAAAACCCAACAGAGCTGTGACCAAAATGGGTAGACCAAGCAATTCATTACAGATGAGGATCTTCAATGCTCCTCTTTGGCCAGTGCAGACGGAAGGTGCTGGGCTAAAGAGTTTAGTCTGTACAAAAAGGAAATTCATTTCATTTAGGAGTTTCTCACTGATAAACCCCCGGGCAAGGGACGCCTCTGGCCACCTGACAGGACAGCCCATATGTGGTCCCAGGAGAAGGAAACCGACTGGACACCCCGATTAATTAATCTTTGGAATCTGAAGACACCAAGGCTTCAAGTCACAAGACCAGTTGAGTGTTTGCCTGTGTGGACTTGGGCACGAGAATAAGCAGATTTGTGGATGATCCAGGAAATCTGAAGACAAATGATGTCGTAGCTTTGTGGCTCTTTGGACTCAACTGGCCCGGGAGACAGGTCGTGTTCTCACCTCTTCACAGTGGACCGGGTGGCGTACGTCACAGCCCAGCCCGGGCATCTCTTCTTGAAATGAGCATATTTTGTGTGGGGTCTCTCCATCGATTTTCTGCATGAACATATCCTGAACACATCTTTCTTTTCTAAAATCTGTTGAGATCTCTAGTTTGCTCATAACTTCTGTCTCTACTGGAACCCTGGTTTTTTTGATGCCGTGGACATTTCTTTATATGCATCAATAATTACACTTTGAGTGTAGATATGCTGGAGGCAAACATGTTGAGCAGTCCACCACCATGAACTGCAACAGTGATGCCCAAGCAGTCGTCATGGACACACGTTCGCTTCAAAACCTAATGAGCGCAGGCAATGTTTCAGGCCAGTTCTCTGGGTTCTAAGACCAGGATGTGGCTGCCAAAACATGGTCAGTTCCTCTGAGTATTTTAGTGTTTATGTTCATAACGTTACATTCTAGGGTTTCTGTACTGAGCATAGACTGTGTTTAAAGTCAAAAGAATGTCACACAAGTAACAAAAAAGAAAGAAAGAAAGAAAGAAAGAAAGAAAGAAAGAAAGAAAGAAAGAAAGAAAGAAAAGGAAAGAGAGAGAGAGAGAGAGAGAGAGGGAGGGAGGGAGGGAGGGAGGCAACCAAGCCCCTCATTACCTCGTACCCATTAGGGAGGCCACTATCAGAAAAACAAAAAGCACAGGAAACAACCAGTGCTGGCAACCCGCATGGAGAAATGGGGACCCTTGTGCACTGTTGGTGGAAGTTGTGAAATGGTACAGCTGCCATGGAAAACAGTAAGGTTGTTTTTGTTTTTGTTTTTCCAAAAAGCTAACAATAGATCATCATGTGATCCAGCAGTCCCACTTCCGGTCTATCCCCAAAAGCACTGGCAATAGGGTCTTGAAGAGATATTTGTAGGGGCGCCTGGGTGGCTCGGTTGATTAAGCGTCCGACTTCTGCTCAGGTCACGATCTCGCCGTTTGTGATGCCCGAGTTCAAGCCCCACGTCGGGCTCTGTGCTGACAGCTCAGAGCCTGGAGCCTGTTTCGGACTCTGTGTCTCCCTCTCTCTCTGTCCCTCCCCTGCCCATGCTCTGTCTCTCTCTTAAAAATAAATAAACTCTAAAAATTAAAAAAAAGAAGAAGAGATATTTGTACAGCCATGTTCACAGCAACACTATTCACACAGCTGATAACTGGAAGCAACTCAAGACATCGGCGATGGATGAATGGATAAGCAACACAGGCACACAATGGGATATTACTGAGGCTTTAGAAAGGAGGACATCCTGTGATGTGCCACCACATGGGTGAAACTTGAGGACATCGTGCTGAGTGAAAGAAGCCACACAGAGAAGGACACACACCAGGACCTGCTCGCATGAGGTCCCAGAGTCATCAGACTCACAGACACAGAAGGACACACACTAGGATCCACTCACACGAGGTCCCAGAGTCGTTAGATTCACAGACACCGAGCAGACAGTGGAGCCGGGGCTGGGGGAGCAGGAGGGGGTCTGTGTGTAACAGGGCCAGTGTCTCAGTGTGGGGAGATGGAACATTCTGGAGATGGACCGTGGGGATGCCTACACAATAGTGCGAATAGGCTGACTATCCTTGAACGATTGGTTTAAAAAGGCTAATATAGAAAATTTTATGTTGTGTGTTTTTACCACCGAACAGCGAGTCCCCTCGAGCTGCCGTCACAGATCACTCAGCCTGAGTGGCTTAGGAAGAGCGGACGATTATCCACCAGTCTGCGGGCAGAAGGTCCAAGATCAAGGAACCAGCGGATCTGGTGTCTGGTGAGGTTCACAGACGGCGTCTCCTCGTGTGTGTGCAGGCTCGGTGGGAGGGGTGAGGGGCCTGCTTTACAAGGGCGCTAAGCTCCAACCCATGACCTAAGCACCCCAAAGGCCTCAGCATCTAACAGCATTACACGGAGGGTTCAGTCTCGGTGTGTGCATTTAGAGGGACGCAAACATTTGGTCTGTAGCGGACCTCTTTTCTCTCCTAAATATGCTGGGTAGGGAATCTGTCCACAGAGTCGATTCCTGTGGGCGGGGCCAGGCTCAGTAGGTGCCCCTGCCTTCTCTCCCAGTCCTGCCAGGAAGCCAGGACGGTGGATGATGTTGCCTGAGGCTCCATGGTGGTGACATGGCCTCCCTTTCCAGGAAGACAGCTCCTCCCTGGGGCGTGGGGAAGGGGGACGGCCACCTGCCTGAGGCCTCAACGCCGCCAGGAAATCAGGGTGGTGGCTCTGGCTCAGTGTAGGATCTTCAGGCATTAGTGAGTAAGAGGGGCTCCTTAGCTTGTCCCCCACCCCCACCCCCATCTCCCACACCCCTATCACGTCCTCCTGGCAAAGTAGCAGGCTGCTTTGACGCTCTCTGCTTTCAGAGCGCCCAGGCCTCTGCGGGAAGTTGCTTCCCGTGACCTCCCAAATTCAAGCTCAAGTAACCAACGGCATGCACAGCCTCCCCAGACTGACATTTGGGGGCACACGATTGTCCCTCCACATATCTCAATAAAGCAGCTTAAGAAATAAAGACATTGCACGCATAATGACTGCTCTCCAAAGAGTACAGTGTAAGAGGAGGGGAATCAGTACCTTCACGGTGGAGAAATCTGACAGACACAACCTCAGTCAAGTGACCCAGGTCACATCCAGAGTGACGAGTTGTTTTGACAGCATGAACCCTACAGGGTGTGGTGAGGGTGCCGCTTCCCTTCTGTGGTCTGTGTCCCAAATGCCACCCCAGTGTAATCCTGAGAAGAGCACAGAAAAGTCCTGACTGAGGGACCTTCCTCCTTAAAACTGCCAAAATCACCACAAAATGGGAGAAGTCTGAGAATCTGTCACAGCCAAGAGACTTCTAAGGGGACGTGATAACTAACTGGAAAGTGGTATTTTGGATGGGATTCTGGGTACAGATCGAGTACGTGAAGGAAAAAGGCAAGGAAACCTGACGTAATGTGTTATTTTAGTTAATAATAATATACCGATATTAGTTAATTAATTGTGACAAATGGGCCATACTAAAGTAAGACATTAATAATAGAGGAGCCTGGAGGTGAAGTATATGAGAAATTATTGTCAGGATTTTCTCTAAATCTAAAAATAGTCAAAAATTAAAATTGTATTAAAAACAATTTTTTAAATAAAGGCAGGGCTCTCTGATATCAATATGTGCCATGAAAATGCATTCATTAATGACCAGGAAAAACACCCTCAATGCACCGGCATGCACACACACACTTAACATACGCCCAGGGAGCACCTACATGCACACACACACTTAACATACGCACAGGGGGCAACCTACGTTCACACACACTTAACATACGCACAGGGAGCACCTACACACACACACACACACACACACACACACACACACACACACACACTTTACATATGCACCGGGAGCACCTGCATGCACACACACACTGAACATACGCACAGGGTGAGAGCCGAGGAGCTGACTCTGGCATCGCAAGGAACAGAATCCAAAAGGCAATCACATTGCCAAGTGTTATGCTAATATAATTATTGGAATTCCTAGTCAAAAACAGTTAATTGAATAATTAAGATAGATTGACCTAAAAGCTGATTTAAAATTAACCTGATATGTGCATATTATCTAAATAATGACTCTCTCCTACGATCTAGCCTCTCATTAAAATAAAATCCCTTTGGGATAAATTATACACTTCGCACATGATTGGGAAGAACAAGCCACATTCAGCCCCCCACTGATGAATGTGAGGGAACCAAGTGAAAGTGAACAAGCCTGGCCTTCCCGGTGTGGTGCCGCCTCTCGCTGTAACCAACTAGCCTCCCTCCCACCTGTCCTCAGGAAATGCTGGGGGCCCTATAACATGGCACCAGCGAAGGACCTCAAACCACTAGGTGTGCTGCTGAAGCTCCTCCTAGAGGGGAGTTGGGCAGGGGAGGACCCATGGGGCTGGGGTCTTACAGGTGCACTGATGCCAGGGAAGACAAGTGCACACCTCCAACACATAGGCACCTCTCGCATGATGTGGATGCGTCCAGTTCGATTTTCCAGAAGCGAGGACAGCAGGGCCAAGGAAGAGGAGGGGCTTATTGGAAACCCATCAAGGAACCTGTGGCCAGGGTGAGAGCAGAAGCTATGCTCAGGGTCGTGTTCCCCACTGCACAGCTCCTCCTCTTTCCCTCATGATTTCCTACAGGAGCCCGTGGTGAGGTGTGCCAATCTATGAGGTCCTGCTGGAGCACTCCAGGCTCCCAAGGCTATGCCCCAGGCTTGGCCCACGGTAGGTGAGCTGTTTTTGCTCTCCCTGTATCTCCAGACAGCTGCCTGCCGGGATCCCGTGCTCCTGGCGGAAGACCTCACGGGGCACGGGGCTGGGTCCTCATTCATCGTGAGCCGGAAGTTACCTTGATAACATCGTTTAAAATGGGTCTCCCTCTCGACATTGTTAGGAGACAAAGAATCTCCCTCCTTAACATCATTCAGATTCTTAGCAGAGCGAGGAAACACGGGACACTACAAAATGATCTATTACTGAAAGGGTTTTTAACATTCTACTGAGGAAAACCACTCACCGCCATGCGTCCGTCCTCCTGGCCATCAGCATAAGGCAGGGATTGGTGGCATTCTTTCTGTATCGGTCTGATTTCTCCAGAACCTTCTCTTCAAAGAGAAATCTCTGTACCTCCGAGGCAGGCCAGAAGAAAAGAGGGGGCGGGAGGTGGGAAGTGGTGATAAGGAGAAGCCGGCGGTCACTTTCAGTCGCAGGCTGAGCGTCTGAGCTCATCTCCAAATCTCCAGAGACAGTAAACACCACCAGGAGTCAGAGTGGTTGGCCCTGACACACAGCGTAGGGCAGACGGAGCCACCAGCCAAGCCGCCACGGCCACTTGCAGAGAAAGAAACCAGAGTGGGGGGGGGGGGGGTGGCACCATCAAACACAGCTTGAAAAGGGTCACTAATGTAAACAAGAAGACACACTTCTCAGAAAAGTGAAGACAGTTTCGTGGTTCTCAGAGATTTGCAAATACTGTGTGTTCTTCAGGAAGCACACCGAGGCAATCGGCCTTTGAGGGTGATAGTGGAAATGACTCCGAGCTCAATCACTGTTTCTGGATTACGACAATCCAGCACTCACTCCTTAACCACGCTGAAGATGACCAGGGCCCACTCGCCAGATTCCGAGGGGAGCAGGAAGGGTGACGGGGCGGCCCCCGGACCACAGACGGCTCGGCAGATGCGCGCTTCACAAATATTTTCTGCCATTCTGGGCTGTGGATTGTGAATTATCCTTTTCCTTTCTTAATCTTCTCCTTTATGCACTAAAGTTTCTCACTTTAAGGGAGAAAAATTATCTGTTTTTCTTATGTTCCTGGAGCTTTGATATCATACCTAAGAAATCACTGCCAAATCCAGGGAGACAAAAGCAAAATGAACTACGGGGACCTCATCAAGATAAAAAGCTTCTGCACAGCGAACGAATCAATCAGCAAAACTAAAAGGCAGCCGACGGAATGGGAGAAGATATTTGCAAATGACATATCAGATAAAGGGTCAGTATCCAAAATCTTATCAAACTCGACACCCAAAACACAAATAATCCAGTGAAGAGATGGGCAGAAGACATGAAGAGACACTTTTCCAAAGAAGACATCCAGGTGGCCAACCGACACATGAAAAACTGCTCCACATCACTCATCATCAGGGAAATACAAACCAAAACCACACTGAGATACCACCTCACACCTGTCACAGTGGCTCACGTTAACAACTCAGCAAACAACAGATGCTGGCGAGGATGCAGAGAAAGAGGATCTCTTTTGCACTGCTGGTGGGAAGGCCAACTGGTGCAGCCGCTCTGGAAAACAGTGTGGACGTTCCTCCAAAAAATAAAAACAGAACTACCCTACGACCCAGCAGTTGCACTACTAGGAATTTATTCAAAGGATACAGGAGTGCTGATTCGAAGGGGCACGTGCACCCCAATGTTTATAGCAGGACTTTCAACAATAGCCTAATTATGGAAAAAGCCCAAATGTCCATCGACTGATGAATGGATAAAGAAGATGTGGTTCATATATACAATGGAGTAGTACTCGGTGATCAAAAAGAATGAAATCTTGCCATGTGCACCAACATGGATGGAATTAGAGTATATTATGCTGAGTGAAGTAAGTCAGTCAGAGAAAGACAAATATCATATGGTTTCACTCATATGTGGAATTTAAGAAACAAAACAGATGAACCTAGAGGAAGGGAAGCAAAAACAATATAAAACCAGAGAGGGAGACTCTTAAATACAGAGAACAAACTGAGGGTTTCTGGCAGGGTGTTGGGTGCGGGGATGGGCTAAAGGGGGGAAGGGCACTACAGGGGGCACTTGTTGGAAGAGCACTGGGTGTTGTGTGTAAGATTCTATTCCTGAAATTATTATTACGCTATATGTTAACTAACTTGGATTTAAATGTTTAAAAATAATTAAAAACTTGAATAAAAACTCAATGAAATGGAAAAAAAACAAAAAAGTCACTGTCAAATCCAAGGTCATGGAGGGTTATGCCTATGTTTTCTTCTACAAATTTTATAATTTTGCTCTTACACATAGGCCTTTGATATATTTTGAGTTCATTTTTTTATGGGGTGAGATAAGGGTTCAACTTCATTCTTTTGTATGTGGGTATCCAGTTGTCCCCTCACCTGTAGTAAGTGTTTGCAAGTTTTTTTAAGATTTTTTCCTGGGGCGCCTGGGTGGCTCAGTCGGTTGTGTCTGACTCTTGATTTCGGCTCAGGTCATGATTTCACGGTTCCTGAGTTCAAGCCCTGCATCGGTCTCTGTGCTGACAGCATGGAGCCTGCTTGGGATTCTCTCTTTCCCTCTCTCTCTGCCCCGCTCCCAAGCTCACTGGCTCTCTCTCTCTCTCTCTCTCTCTCTCTCTCTCAAAATGAATAAAGAAACTTAAAAAAATTTCTTTATGTATGATTCTGGATACAGATGTATTTATGATATGTGCACAAAGAGGTGTAAAGAGGCGATTTACTTCTCCCTTCCCAATTTTTATGATTTTGATTTTGATTTTATTTCAAACTATCCGTGTCTTTGTATTTAAAGTGCAGCTTTCGTAGACAGCATATACTTGGCTCTTATTTTTGTATCCATCCTGACAATCACTGCCTTCTAACCTTAACCTTGACCCACAAACGCCTACAATAAATATGAACCCAGATGGCAGTACAGAAGTTACCAGCACAGGTTGTTCAGGCAGTAAAGTGGGAGGCTTCCCACTACCTGATTTCACATGTACTAGAAAGCTATAGGAATCAGAACACCATAGTACTGGCATAAGACAGACATTTGGAGCAACAGAACAGAATAGAGGGCTCAGAAATAACTCCCCACATTTATGGTAAATTGACCTTTGACAAAGGTGCCGGGAACACACAACGGGGAAACTCTCTTCAACAAATAGTGTTTGGAAAACTGGTTTTCCACACACAGAAGGATGAAATTGGATCCTTAATTCTCTCCCCATGTAAAAATCAACTCAAAATGGGGGTGCCTGGGTGGCTCAGTCGGTTGAGCGTCCGACTTCGGCTCAGGTCACGATCTCGCGGTCCGTGAGTTCGAGCCCCGCGTCAGGCTCTGGGCTGATGGCTCAGAGCCTGGAGCCTGCTTCCGATTCTGTGTCTCCCTCTCTCTCTGCCCCTCCCCCATTCATGCTCTGTCTCTCTCTGTCTCAAGAATAAATAAATGTTAAAACAAAAAATTTAAAAAAAAATCAACTCAAAATGGATTAAAAACCTAAATTTAAGACCTGGAACCATAAAATCATTACAAGAAAATATAGAGGAAAAGCTTCTTGAGATTGCCCTGTACAGTGCTTCTTGGCTATGACCCCAAAATTACAGGTGCCAAAAGCAAAAATAGACAAATAGAATTCAGTCAAACTGAAAACCTACCTCACAGCACAGGAAACCATCGACAAGTGCAGAGACAGCCTACAGATGGGGAGAGAATATTTGCAAATTGTACATCTGGTAAGAGGCTAATATTGAAAATATAAGGAACTCATACAACTCAATAGCAAGAAATAAACAACTCGATTAAAAATAAACAAAGGATGCAAAGAGACATTTCTCAAAAGAAGACATTCAGATGGTCAACAGATACATGAAAAGATGCTCAATATCACTAATCCTCAGGGAAATGCAAACCAAACCATAATGTCACCTCACATACATTAGAAAGGTTATTATTGAAAAAAAAAAACAACACTCAAGATAGCAGGTATCAGCGAGGATGTATACTCGCTGAAAGAGAGAGAGAAGGGAACCCTCATGCACTGTTGGTGGGAATGCAAACTGGTGCAGCCACTCCAAAAAACAGTATGGAGGTTCCACAAGAAATTAACAACAGGCCCAAACACCTTTGGGGTGATTAGATCATAGGGTTGGAGTCCTCACGAATGGATCGGTGCCTTTTCAGAAGAGGCTCCAGAGAGATCTCTGGTCCTGTCCACCATGGGAGGACACAGAGAAGGTGCTGGCCATGAACTAAGAAGGGGCCTTCATCAGAACATGACCATGTTGGCATCTTGATCTTGGCCTTCCAGCCTCCAGAACTGTGGGAAACAAATTGCTGTTCTTTCGAAGTCACCCAGTCTGTGGCATTTTGTTATAGCAGCCCAAGTGGACTAAGACAAATTCCCCACTCAGTTTATTTTTTCCATCAGTTTTTGTGGTCTTCAGCATATAGATCCTGTTTATATATGATTTATTCCTAAGTATGTTATGATTTAGAAATTTAGAGTTTAGAAATGTCAATTTCTAATCATTTATTGGTAGTGTATAGAAAAACAAATGATTTCTATATGTTGACTTTGTATCCTATGACCTTGTTACACTCATTTATGAGTTCTAGTAGCCTTTTTAGTTGTTTGTATTTTTTAGTACTTTATACTAGATATCATGCCGTCGACAGAAGTTTTATTTCTTCCTTTTCAATCCGTTCCCCTTTTATTTATTTGTCTTGCTATTTCACACTTGCTAAGAACTGCAGCACGATGTTGGATGGAGAAATGAGAATGGATATCTTCGCCTTGGTCCTGATTCACAAAGAAGGCATTTAATCTTTTGCTACTGATGTTAGCTGTCGGTTTTTTGCAGATGCCTATATCATTTTAAAGAAATTCTATTTCCACTTCTCTGGACTTTGTTTTATTATGAATAGATGTAGAATTTTTTTGAATGTGTTTTCTATGTGCCACGTTCTTTTTTTTTTAACCTGCCAATATAATGGAAGTGGATTGCATTATTTTATTTTTTGTCCCACTGGCTTCTATTCTTAGTCGTTTCTCCAGAGTTCACAATATCCATCTTTAACTTTTCAGATGCCGCTTACAATTAACATTTTACCGTTTCCGGTGAGATGTAGACATATTGCGGCCATCTTGGCCACACCTCCCCCCCTTCATGCTGCAGCGTGCAATAATACATCTACACACCTGATAAAGCTCAGAAGAAATATTACAGTTTTATCTGAAGGCTTAATTTTTCTAGAGAAGTTTGGGGTTTACAGCAAAATTCAGAGGAAGGTACTGAGACTTCTCATATGCCCCCTGCCCCCACACACGCACAGCCTCCTCTGTTATGAGCATCCCCCGCCAGAGAGGTACCTGTCCTCACATATCACACTCACCCACAGTTCACGGTTTACTCTCGGTGCTGTACGTTCTCTGAGTTTGGACAAACGTACAACACGCAGGCGTCCATGGTTATAGCACCACACAGAGCAGTTTCCCTGCCCCGGAGATCCCGAGCTTCACGTGTTCCTCCCTCCACACCCCCAATGATATCATAGGTTTTACTTTACAGAAGTTAGGAGGAAGAAGCAAAATAAAATGAGTAGCCTTTTACATTTACCTATATGTTTATAATTTCTGAGGCTATTTATTCTATTCTGAGGATCTAAGTTTCCTTTTTCTGGTATAATTTCCTTTATCCTAAAGAACTTCCTTTAACTGTGAGGGTTTTTTTGGTGATAATTTCTCTATGTTTTTTAAAATCTGAAAAAGTTCTATTTCAACAGTCACTCTTTAAGGATATTTTTACTTGATATAAGGGAGATACAGAGGAATATAAAGGATATGGGGAAACATCGAGGACACAAAGGGTATAAGGGGACATAAGGGACATAGGAGATATGGGGAACATAGCAAATATAGGGGCACACAGTAGATACAGGGTGACATAGGAGAAATGGGGCACGTAGTAGATATAGGATGACATAGGAGATACGGGGGACATAGGAGTATAGGGTGACAGGGGACAGAGGGGGACACAGGGGACATAGGGCACACAGTAGATATGGGGGACATAGGAGAAATAGGGGTACATAGTATAGGGGGACATAGGGGATATGGGGGGACATAGGGGATATGGGGGGACATAGGGGTATAGGGTGACAGGGGACATAGGGGAACATAGGGGCATGTAGGGGGATATAGGGAGACATATGGTATACAGGGGATATAAGAGATATAGGGAGACATAGAAATAGGAGGACATAGGGGTATAGGGTGACAGGGGATATAGGGGGACATAGGGGATATGGGGGGACATAGGGGTATAGGGTGACAGGGGACATAGGGGAACATAGGGGCATGTAGGGGGATATAGGGAGACATATGGGATACAGGGGATATAAGAGATATAGGGAGACATAGAAATAGGGGGACATAGGGGTATAGGGTGACAGGAATACAGGGTGACAGGGGATACAGGGGGACATAGGGGAATGTAGGAGATATGGGGAACATAGGGGGATATAGGGGACACAGGAGATTTAAGGGGACATAGGGGCACATAGGGGAATGTTAGGAGATATAGAGGGACATATGGGATACAGGGGACACAGGGGACATAGGAGATATAGGGGGACATATGGGACATACCGGGAAAATAGAAGATACAGGGTTCTAGATTGAAAGGTCTTTTTGTTTGTTTTCTGCACCTCAACTCTCATTTGTCATTCTCTTCTGATCCCCATAGAGTCTAATAAGAGGTTGGCTGTTGATCAAAGCATTATTTCCCTCTATGTAAAGTGCCACTTTTCCTCTTTTGCTTTCAATATTTGTTTTTGGGCTTTGCTGACCATCTGTTTGATCCTGCTGTGTCTGTGGCAGTGTCCTTATTCTGCTTGGCACGATCTGTCTTCCCACACGTGGATGGGTCCAGCCACGATTCCTTCCAATATTTTGGTCTGTCGTCCTCCCTCTTCTCTCCTCCTCTGAAGCCACTGATCTTACTAAGGGTGCCTGCGACTCTGTTATCTCCCTACCCTTTTCGCTGCTCTTTCTCACATTAGACCATTTCTGCTGCTCTATTCATTATCTACTCTGTCACCTCCGCGTAGCTGTCAAGTCCATGTCATGAATTTGCTATTTCTGATATCGTATTGTTGAATTCTAGATTTTTTCAATTGTTCAGATTTTTCTGCCAACATTTCTGACTTTTTCATTTTTTACAAGCATAGTTATTTGTCTTCACTGAAGATATTTATGACAATGGCTTTAAAATCTTTCATACTTCCCCTGTCAGCCAAGACAAAGTTAACAAGGAATAAATTCACCCTTCTTACTATAAAACTAAGGATTGTGGTGGAGGGAGAGATATATTGAATAGTTGTTTTTAGCAAGTGGGCCTCAGGCAGCACCAGACAGAAACCACTGGTACGTGCAGCTGACAAGGTGAGCCCTGTATTGGGACTGCTGTCTGCAGAGAAAGAGTTCCGGCTTCAGCGCAGGGTGAAGAAGCCGGTGATCTCCCTGTGTGAAGGGATGGCCCTGGGAGTCCGGGAAGGGTAGGTGACTCATGCTTACCTGGAGGACCACGAGAGAAGAAAGAACTGTGGCAGGAGGGAGAGAGCTTTGCAGATTCTCAGTGGGTCCCCTTGAGTCTTCAGCTGAATACTGAACTGTGTGCAAATGTAAGGGAACTGCCCAACGGTACAGAATAAAATACCAAACGAGAATGAGAGGGAATAACCCGTGAAGCTCACGCGGAACCAAGAATGGCTTTGTGTTCCAACCAGGTAACATGTGGCTCAGGAAGGCCTCGTAACGCAGAGGAGACTGTGTGGAGTATTCAGAATGGCGTTACCCCAGGAGAGGAGCGTGATCAGCCCGAGACTGAGGTCACTCCGATCCCATCTCACAGTGCTTAAAATCAAACATAAATGTACAAGTTGTTCAAAGTCACACACCTCTATCCCAGGAATAAGCTCAAGAATGGTTTCAGGAATACAAAACCGTCCAGGAGCCAACGAAGAAAATATGCAATGTCTATCAGCCAAAGGGAAATCACCTGGTACAGAAAACAGCAGGCAAACACATCACGTGATGAGAAAAGTCATTGGTTGAAACTGACACACAAATGGCAGATGAAGTAACTCAGGGACAAAGACGGAATGTCATTACTGTCACCGTATCCTGTGCTCCAGAAGCTATGAGAACATGGATGATGCTCAGCGGAGACAGGGAAGAAATGAAAAAGACCTAAATCAGACTTTGAGGGACGAATCCTACAGGGTCTGTGAAGAAAATTCACCAGATGAGATTAAGAGCAGATCAGGCACTGAGAAAGAGAAAGTTAATGGACTTGAATACATTTAATAGAAACCATCCAAAATGAAATACGGAGAGAAAACAGACCAGAGAAAATGAGCAGAAAGTTAACTGGGGGATGTCTTCAAATGGCCTAAAATACATGTCATCAGAGTCCCAGAAAGAGAAAGAAAAGAAGACAACAGGACAAAATATTTGACGAAATAATGACTGAAAATCTCCCATATTTGATTTTTAAAAAACTGTAAACCTGCATGTCCAAGATGCTTAATGAACCCTGAGTCGAAGAGGTCTGAAGGAGGCACATCATAATTAAATTGCTTATAGAGGATTATAACAAGATAATCTTAAGATCAGATAAAGACACATGCTACCCACAGGAGAAGGAGGGAAAGGTGAGGCAGATTCCTTATTGGAAATGGGGCAACAGGGGGAGGGGACCAAGGCCCGCAAAGCACTGAGAGAAAAGTGTTGATTCATGATTCTATGCCCAGCAACAAATGGTGTGAAGAAGGTAAAACAACTTTCTCAGACCTACAGAATCTACAACAATTCATCATCACCAGCATATCAACATTAAAAGATGTTAAAGAAAGTCCTTCAGGGGCGCATGGGTGGCTCAGTCGGTTAAGCATCCAACTTCGGCTCAGGTCACGATCTCCCGATTCATGAGTTCGAGACCCGCATTGGGCTTTGTGCTGACAGCTCAGAGCCTGGAGCCTGCTTCGGATTCTGTGTCTCCCTCTCTCTCTTCTCCTCCCTGGCTTGCGCACTGATCTGTCTCTGTCTCTCTCAAAAATAAATAAAACATAAAAAAAAAAAAAGAAAGTCCTCCAGGCAGAAAGAAGATGATGCTGCACAGAGACCTGATGTGAAGAAAGAGGTGCGTTCTTGGGGGGCGTCTAACACAGGAAGGACAAAATGCACGGGGATAGCACCACTGAGGCCACAGGCAAGGGAGGGAGCTGTGCCGCTGTGAGGTTACCAAACTGTCATCAAGGGGGAGTGATATTACGTGAAAATGGGCAGTGATAAGTTAAAGCTGTGCATTACAAACCCTAAAGCACGCGTGTGAGCACGCACACACACACACACACACACACACACACACACACAATTACAGGGAACCAGGAAAGATATGATTAAATGGAATCATAAAAAATGCTCAAGTTATTCAAAAGAAGGCAGATTAAGAGGAAAAGGGAAATGAAAACCAGATGGACAATAACAAAAAATAGCAAGATCATAGATTTAAGGCCGACTCTACTCAACAGTAGCATTAGATGAAAATGCTCTACAAACCCCAATCGAAAGGCATAATTTGTGAGACTGAGTAAGAAAGCAGGACTCAGCTATGTTCTGCCTGTCCCATATCCACTTTAAATAGAAAGACACAAATAAGGGGCTCCTGGTGGCTCAGTCGGTTAAGAGTCTGACTCTTGATTTCAGCTCAGGTCATGATCGCAGGGTTGTGGGATCGAGCCCCGTGTTGGACTCCACACTCAGTGTGGAGCCTGCTTGGGAGTCTCTCTCTCTCCCTCTCTCTCTCTCTGCCCCTCCCTCAAATAAATAAATAAATATTAAAAAAATTAAAAGAGATTGGAGAACCCTACCACTAACGCTAACTGAAAGAGCTGTAGTATCTGTGTTATTATGAGATGAAATAGATTTCTGACCCAGGGACAAAGAAGGTCCCGGTGCAAGTCCTACAGTGTCACTTGTCAAGGGGACATAAGGCCAACGTCTCTGCAGCTAGCCGCCGAGAGTCGTGGTGCATGAAGTACAAGCCCCACCTGCTGTCCTCACCCTGGGGCACCCTGGGCTCTCTCTTCGTTCACGTTCCTTTCTCTGAGGAATATGTCCCACTGACTTAGTCTTTTGCATGTCGGGTGGCGATTTTGAATCGTGTCCACATTGTGAATGTGGTCTGGAGGCGGTTCTGGATTCTGTTATTTTTTGCCAGTGCTGTGTCTCATTTGGTTCAGCGGGTGGTGATGTCAGCTGCGCTAACCCAGGTCCCTGGGGCCGCAGCTCCAGCCTCCGTTCAGGTCTTGTCCTTGCCCGGTTGCTTCCGGAATGCTGTCTGCATGCGGTCCGGTCAGTCGGGAAGGTGGGCAGGCAGGGGTGCAGATTCCCTGTACATTTCTTCCCCAAACCGCAGTGGCCAAGCTCCGTCAGCCGTGTTGATCTCATTCTCCAGGCCACCAAGACCGGCTTTCCCCTCAGACTGGCTCCCGCACGGCCCAACTGCGTGTGGCCCCTGCACGTGGCCCAGCTGGAGGTGGAAAGGAGCGTTCTCTTCTGCGCCGTTTGCTCCTCAGTACCCTCACGAGGCTCCTGTTTGCACTCTGTACAGATTTTCTGGTTGTTTTCTGAGAAGGAGTGAGTGTGGTGTGATCTTACAAAAACCATCACAGGAAGCAGAAGCAGCAGTTACCCGTCCAATTTTAGAACTGCCTCCGGCATGAACTTCACATCCTCTGGGTCACGCTTGGGGAAAGTGCACATTTCATCCGCTTCAAAGTCACATGGCTTCGTGGCACTGATGAGAAATACACTGCTGTCTGGCAGGGGACACTGCAGCCTCGTAAACAGCCATAGTCCGCTGGTCCAGGGCTGGGGCTGGGGCGGGCACCGCGGGGAGAAGGCAGCGACAGAGGGCACCCGGCAGGCCTCTTCCATTTCAGGTTCCGGGTCTCGACACAACTTCCAGCTCTGGCCGAGGGGCCACGCCCCTCTTCCCTTCAACATCATCCCCTTCCACCCCGACCTGAAGTCTCCGCAGGACCTGCCTGACTTAGTCTCCCCTCCACCTCGTGGCCGCTCCTTGGCCCAGCCCCGTGCTCAGCTCCTTGCCACCTCTACTCCCCTCCACACCCGGAGGCTTCTCTAGACGGCACCCCACCCCTCCCCCACTCAGTGCCCCTCACAGGGCTCTCCCGGCTCCCTCCGGCCCCAGGTGCAGCCCCTCCGGGCCCAGCCCCCACCCTGCCTCATCCGCCAGGACTATCTCAATGTTCCTTCTTCCCCCAAGAAGCCTGTCCTGACTCCCCAGCATGAGTTAGGGGCCTTCCACTCTCCTTACACTGCCCTTGTCTTCTTCAGCGCTGAAAGTCTGAGACCCAGGCGAGGCAAGCTTCCCTGTCCCAGCCAGACCCGTCACTGGGAAGGGGCACGGAGAGCCACACAGCAGCTCCGCCACGGTCAGGGAGAGTGAGAGGGGCCCCATGCTCTGCTTGCCCCGTGCAGCCCTCCGCTCGGCGCAGCCTGGCCATCTCTAAAGGAGGCCCCGCAGACCCCATGGGGTTGTCCAGTGGTCCCACTGAGCTGCCTGGGTGACAGAGTGGGAGGAAGTGAGGAGGGGACCTGGGCCGAGAGCCAAGAGCCTCAGAGTGTGCTGGCCGTGCCACAGCCGAGGGGCTTTGGGGCCTCAGGACCCACACGCAGAGGGGTGCTGCCACCCCATCACCGATGGGACACCCTGGCTGGGGTGGCTCAACAGCTTGGCCAGTCACATGGCTCCAGAGTGGGGAGCAGCCAGCCCAGTGGGATGGAGACGCTCCTGGAATGCTGCAAGCTGGGCCTCGGTCCGACCTCCCCACCCTTCTCTCAGGAGCAGCTGTGGGGCCCAAGAGCTCTCTCTCTCATTCCAAACACTCGACTTTGCTCCTGTTTGAAGCTGACGGAGCACAGCTCAATGCCCCAGGAAACGCTAGGCTTTGTGAGGGTGAGCGGGCCCACCCACCTTGCAGAATAAGTGTGGCACGTAGGTATTCTGTAGACACCTTCGTTTTACCCAGCCCGTCTGCTGGCTGTGAGTCTCAGGGAGGGAGCAGCACCTCGGCACACCTGACACCCTCCAGACAGTCACGGCCCTTGCCCCCAGTCTCCAGCCCTGCCTGCTCTTGCCAGTACACTCCCCACCTGCCCCATCCCCTTCCCTCCTACCCCCGCCCCCAGAACCCCGACCCCTGCTCCTCTAGGGCCAGTCCACAGAGTCACCAGGTCTCTTACCGCAGTTCCTGGGCTGTGGCCTTGACTCAGCCTAGCTCTGCTTCCTGACTCATTGCCCTGTGACCTGCTGGAAAAACAACAGTATCAGCCGTGGATTAGTCCCCATTCCCTGGGCTTCTTTCTGATGCTCTCTGGAAGTCATGTGAAGAGCCCGGAATGTGTGTGTCCATCTTTTCTTTAACTATTGTCTGAGCAGGGCTGATTTTCAAATCATAAGTCACGCCTCTTTTGGTCAAATGCAGCGATTTCTCCCAGGTTGCAAATTAAATATATTTATTAAAAATAATTCTGCTGTGGGGCTGGCTCAGTCGGTTGAGCATCCGACTTTGGCTCAGGTCATGATCTCACAGCTTGTGGGTTTGAGCCCCTCATCAGACTCTGGGCAGACAGCTCTTGAGAGCTGACCTGCTTCAGATTCTGTGTCTCCCTCTCTCTCTGTCCCTTTCCTGCTCTCTCTCTCAAAAATAAATAAACACTTAAAAACATTTTTTAAATAATTCTGCTACAATGAAAACAGGGCTGGAGCAGATCTGGCCACAGTTAGTGTCAGTCCCCTACCCCTACATGCCAGGCCTGGATTACAGCCAGAGAAAAAAAAGAAAGACAAGAATTGATAGGGAGAATGGGATGGCCAGGTGGGTCCATGCAGATGGTCACGGAGCAGAGAAGGGAGGAGGAAGGACAAAGACCTCAGTGTGGGGCCTTCGGGTTGGGGGGGGGGGGTGGCACCCAATCCCCGCGGAGGCCGGCCCGCCTCAGGGCTGTGCCCAGATACAGGGGCACCAGCAGCTGTTCTGCTGCACTGACTCCACTGGCAGGAAAACAGAGTGGGAAATGGACGTCAGTCAGTGTCGTCCGGGGACCCCTAATCAAGGCCAGACCTGCAGGCTGTGCCCGCTGCACCCGCTCAGGTGCCCCCGGCCGCAGGGCATCACCACGGCCCTATTACCGTAGCGATAATGCAGAGGTGTGATAAAAGCCACCTGTCATTCATAAAATGTGGCGTCGCCTTTTTGCAAAGCCATAAGCCATCCTGGGGCTCAGCCAAGAAATGGCCTATAAAATCCTGAGTAATGACCTCAAAGCATACTTTCCAATATAAGGAATATTCTAGGCAGCTGTTTGCAGAATATTTATGTGCAATAACTTTACACCCCCCCTGACTTTTAACATGTTCATAGTCTGACTCCCTCCGCCAGCAGCTCCCCACCCCCCCCCCCCCAACCTTAGTAGCAGTAAAGCATCCAGAATGTGCTTGACAGTCCTGGGAGCACAGGGCCCTGTCCCCTGGGTGACAAGTGGCAGTGCTGTGCTCAGGTGCAGTGCCCTTTGCCATCGGATGCCTCGGCACGGCAGGGGCCTAGCAGAATGCCAGCTGCCTTCGGGATCTCCAAGTTACCAGGGAGGAGGAGCTCAGCCCCGTCCTGAATCTGTTCCTACGGTAACGCTGGGAACAGCAGGTTTTGTCTGGGTTGGACGAGGGTGGGCATCCTCCCTGGCGAGGGCTGGGGGGGGGTGGGGGGGACCCCCTCGGACCACGTGCCCCAGACAGAGCCTGAGGTGTGCAGATGACAGGGAGCCTCAGGAGGAGGGCCCACCTGGGGCTTGCACCTGAAGGTCAAGGGATGATGAAGCTGGTGAGTACAGATCTTGAACTCCATCCCAGATGGACTCATTCCCAGATCAGCTGTCTTCCCAGAGGAGCCAAGCCTTGCCCGAATGCACTGGGGGAACAAGGCGGGTGGGCCCATGCCTGCCTCGGGCACCGCTCTGCAGCCAGAAGGCAGCTAAGCCTGCTGGTGCCCCGAAGTGCTTTCTCTGCCCATCCTATGTGAGGGTTCCTTCTGCCTGTGGGCAAGGGGACGCTGCCAGGCCAGCAAAAATGTCTGCATGCTTCACTCTCTTGAGCCACAGCTCCTGGATGAAGGAGCAGGGCCAGCGGCAACCCCAAATCCAGACTCAGCTGCCCAGGCCCCACAGTCTGTCCAGGGTGTGTCTCTGGGAAGGAGGGGGCAGTGGTGCCCAGGGCCTTACAGCCTCGGCTCCCAGGGGCAGAGAAACTGCAGGGTGGTGAGCACAGGCCAAGATGTCTGCCAGCATAAAGACACTGCGGCTGAAATGGGCATCCATAGAACCGATCGGTCAAATCTGCAACAGCAAAATCCCCATCAGCTCCTGTCACATGGGCTCAGCGACTTCAGTAATGTCGGGTGCGGGGCTTCACTGCGGGCCCCCAGCAGTGAGGTGGTGGCCACTACCAAGGGACTATGCTCTCCTGGTTGGCAGGCTGTTGACTGGACAAGTGTGGAAATAATCGCCCTTCACTTGCCTAAGGTCTCAATCCTTGAGGGCCTGATTTTGATTCACAGAGGGCCTCAGTAACTATTTTAACTGGGGGTAGGGTCCCTGGGTCCCATGCCACGTCAAGCATCCACAGCCACCATAGGAGGTTTTAAGGCAAACTGTGCTATGACCTTGGAGAACGCAGGGCAGGTGCCACTGCAATAGTTAAGATGAGGCCTGTCTATGCGATTCCTATTTTATGTTGGTGTTTTACCCAGGTCTGGACCACTTTATTGAGGCCCCGGTCCCACATTCCTGCCCCTAAGCAGGCATTCTGTACCAGGAGCTGGGCAGGGCTGGGAAGCACAGCAGAGCCGTAGCTGAGCTGGGTACCAGCAAGGGCAGGTCAGGGTCCATGGCACCAGGAGCCAAGCCACAGGTGGCTCTCCACGACACCTGGCCAACTGTGGCCGTATAGTCACTGTGGACTGCTAGGTAAAGCATACGGGCACCTGTGCTGGTGAAAATGTTCCAGAATTTACCGTGGCCAGTGGTTACGCATTTATGAACACACTAAGACCACAGGAGTATACCCTTTAAATGCGTGACTTGGGTGCTAGGTGAATCGCAGCTCAGTGAAGCTGTTTGAGTGAACAAAAGGAAGAAGGAATGAACAAGGAAACTGGAAAAAGGAGCAAATTAGTGAGCACTGCCTGACGTTGAATGCTGGGGACTGCGGCCAGCACCGGGGCCACCTCTGTGAGGCTGAGCAGCCTACCTCACTCGGGGAGCTGCGTCTGCCCTTCTGTGAGACGGTGCTCTTGCCGCCTGCAGGCCTGGGGCCGCTCCGGCGAGGGGATGCTTTGAAAGCAAACGCGATAACACAATTTCAGTCTGTAGCACAGACTGACACGTGATGTCTGGGTGTTTATATGTTAGTAAAAGATTTCCTGAACCAATGGGCATTTCAGCAATGGTCAGAGGCTCCTTCTCAGCTACCGGGAGTGGGTCTGACAGAAAATGGGAACTGTGCTCCTGGGTGAAGGTCACGGCCTCAGCCTAGATCTGTGGGCCTACCACCCTCTCGGCAGTGGAGGGTTCACTTGGAGGCCCTCTCTCTCTCCAAGTGGAAAATGAGATCAGCCTGACAGATGGGCCAATTCTAGACAATCCAAAGGAAGTGGGAGTCTGTGGACTCCATGAGTCATGGGTGACTGAGCCAGGCTGCTCAGGGCCATGGGGCCCTAAGGTCAAGGTCATGGTGAAGATGCCCACGGACAGGGGCTGGGGCTCTGATGCTAGTTGCTGGCCAGATGCAAATGGACACAGTGTGGAAAATGCTACTGCGTCCATACACAAGAATGGGACGTTCCAGGCCCTCGGGGGGAGCCGTGGCAAGAGCCGTGGATCCCGCAGGCATCCCTCTCTCCCTGAACAAAATGAGGAAAACCAAAGGAGTAGATAATACTGACAAGAGACTTCCGCAGGGCCAGCAGTGAAGGAAACATTCCTGTGCAATCAGGGCGCAGGGGGAAACGAGGCCTATTTCCAGGCCTGATGCTTGGCATTTGTGCAAAACCGGGTTTTGTATTAGTGCCCGCACGCTGGAGCCTGGAGCCCCCTGACGTTTGCTACCCCACCGCTCCAACATGTGCTGGAGCCCCTGCCCACGTGGACGGTTGTCTGGGGTGGCCTTGCTCTCAACGGGTCCCTGGGACAGTGTGCGCTGGTGGGTCCCACCTCGGAGGGGTAATTGGGGTGCCACCTCATTGTGTCAGAATAACAGCAAGATCTATGTGGCCTCCTCTGCTCTGCAATTGTGAAAACGAGTCCCAGAGCAAGAAAGGGGCTGTCCAAGGTCACAGAGGGGCCTCGCACAGGTCAGTACTGCAGGCCCCACTGTCAATGTGTTTTCATTTTTTTTTTTCTCTAAATACACATTTTTGGGCACCTGAGTGGCTCAGTCAGTTAAGCATCCGGCTTCGGCTCAGGTCATCATCTCACGGTATGTGAGTTCGAGCCCCGCGTCAGGCTCTGTGCTGACAGCTCAGAGCCTGGAGCCTGCTTCAGGTTCTGTGTCTCCCTCTCTCTCTGCCCCTCCCCTACTCATGCTCTGTCCCTCTCTCTTTCTCTCTCTCTCTCTCTCTGTCTCAAAATTTTTTTTAACATTTATTTTTGAGACAAAGAGAGACAGAGCGTGAACAGGGGAGGGGCAGAGAGACAGAGAGACACAGAATCCGAAGCAGGCTCCAGGCTCTGAGCTGTCAGCACAGAGCCCGACGCGGGGCTCGAACCCGCGGACCGTGAGATAATGACCTGAGCCAAAGTCGGACGCTTAACCGACTGAGCCATCCAGGTGCCCCCATTAAATATTTTTTAATACAATAAATAAATACATGTTTTTACTGAGGTGTGGCTTACATACACAAAAGCTTTATAAAGTGAAAACACATGTGTACTTTGTACTCAGATCCAGAAATAAAAAAGATCCCATGCACTTACAAACATCCACTTGCAGGCCCGCAGAATCTCGGCAGCTACACACCTGTGCTGATACTTAGGACTGTCAGTCTTTCCATTTCAGGCACTGGGTTCACTACGTATGGGTATTATAGAAGATAGTTGACCTGGAACGACACGGGGGTAGGGGCACCAATTCCCCACACAGTTGGAAAACCATGTGTAACTTCTGACTCCTCAGAAACTTAACTACTCATACCTTACAATTGACCAGAAGCTTTACTGATAACATAAACAGTTGATTGCCGCATATTTTGTATGTTACACGTATTATAGACTGTATTCTTACAGTAAAGTAAGCTAGAGAAGAAATGTTACTAAGAAATCATAAGGAAGAAGAAATGCATTTAAAGTACTGTAGTGTATTTATTGAAGAAAAAAAACCCTTGTATAAGTGGACCCATGCAGTTCAAACCCATGTTACTCAAGGGTCACCTGTAGTTTTACTTCTCCTTTCCTAATGCACGACAAATGCTGAACTTATCAGTGATTAGGTGTTCCTATATTCTCACATATGCACTGAGGCTACAACTTTCCCTCTAGTTCCAGCCTTACCTGCATCTCTGTGCTGGGGTCTGCCTGGGAGAACTGCAGAGGGTGGCAGAAGACCAGTGGCCAGTGAGCCTGGGCCTCGATCTGGCCAGAAAGCGCACATCCCTCATCCTCATTCCACCACTAGAAGTGCAGGTGTCCATCCAGTGAGACTCCTGTCAGGAGGAGATTCCCCCAGGCTGGCTATCTCCTGGGAGCCCAGGGACCCCTCAAGTTGGGCCACCATCAAGGAACACATCCCAACACCACTGCTTGCCCCGTGATTCCAAGGAAGGGGAAACAACCTTGTTGTGAGGCCCAGGGCTCCAGCCAGTCCTTGCTCCCAGATGGGTCAGAAAATACCACTAAGGAGAGCTGCTGAGGGGCTGGGCCTGCTAGACACATCCATCAGTCCACCCTTGGCTGCGAAACGCAGGTCACAGCCCAGCTCCCTGGCCTCTCATGGTCCAGGCTAATTAGATCAATTACAGGGGCACCTGGGGCACCAGAGCAGGTTGTGCCAAATGGTTGGGGTGAGTGGGGTAACCCTGGACCCCTCTCACTCTCTATCCTTCAGGAAGCAACCAACGGGTAGCTGTGTTTTTTATGGGCAGTGACAAAACTCCAGCCCAGAGCCCTTCACCTGCTCTGCACTGAGTGGCCAGAGGCCAAGCAAGGGCCCCACACATGCCTGGTGTTATTAGAACTGACATTAGGCTGCTCTTACAGTCAGCTAACACTTCAGAGTGAGTTCCCTCCATGCTGGCCTCTGCTCTGGGAGTTTCTACATATTGTAGTTGCTTCTTAAAAGGTCTATGAAGTAGTAAGTATTGTTATTACACCCATTGTAGAGTTGGGGAAACTGAGGCATGGAGAGAGTGACTAACTGCTGGGTTCTGAACTATAGCCTGACCCCAGGCCCACAGGCACCGGCCCTGCTGTGGAAGCCCAGATCATTTGGGGCTGCTTCTCTTGCACCTGAATCCTCCTCTGAGCCCCCCACACCACACACGCTGGACCCAGAGACCCCAAGAAGCAGCATCACAGCCGCCAGAGAATGGGTTCATGTCCTTGCAAATCAGGCTTCGATTATAATCCTTGTCGGGAGATTCGGGTGTTGGAGAGAAACAGAGCTTGACAACTATCTTCTCATTACAGAAGCTCCCCGTCTCCAGTTCCTGGCAAATGACAGGCTGGCGCAGGCAGGGCCCAAGACAAGCCAGGCTGGAGACACAGACGCTAATCAGGGTGGACACGCCCAGTGACAGAGACCTGTCCACAGCACCTGTCACCATGGCCCTGCGTTGGCTGCTGGCTGCTCCTGAATGTTCACTGTTGGCAGCTGTGCCTGGAGCTTCCTCCCAGAGCCTGGGCCTGCACTGAGGCTGCTCCCTTCCACAGAGGGATGGGGTCCACTCAGGACAGGAGAGTCATGGTGGGAGTCTGGGGGAGAGTGCTGTCCTTCCAGAAGGTGGCCGTATGCGGAAGGAGCAGCATGGAGGTTGGGGAGCATGTGGTCCAGCCTGGGGAACGCAACACTCCCTGAGAGCCCCAGCTGCAGCCCAGAGGCTATGGGAGACATGAGAGCCACGTCCTTGGAAGGCTCACTTCCTTTCGTGCCCGGCCCTGGGAGTGTGCCCAGCTTGGGGGGCTTGTGAGAGTCCAACCGCCACCAGACTCTGAGTTTGAGCTGATCCTGGGGCTGGTTTCCCAAGGGAAGGCCCAGCCATAAGTAAGCCTGGGAGGGTCCCCCGTCGCCCTGCTTCCTAAAGGTGCTCTAGCCCCTCCCCCTCCTCCATCCTCCTGTCTCTGTGCGTGTCGAATCTCATACCAAGTCTGCCTGCTGCCCCGAACCTCCCCGACCTTCACATCTCTGCGTACTTGTTTGACCGGGAAAACTTTGGCTACACTAGTCTGTAAACTTACCTCCATGAACAGCATGCTGTGGACAGATTCCACTGTTGTCGAACATTCTTCATAAACACGGCTCCTAGTGATGAAACAGACATTCACCACACGATTGCGTCAGGACGCACCTCCTTGCTAGTAGGCACTCACCTGGTTTCCAGCGTGTCACGATAATGAAGTGAACCTCTTCCTGCACGCAGCTTGGGTGGGGACTCTAGCTACTGTCCTAGGAAAGATTCCTGAAGGAGAACTGCTGGGCCAAAGAGCACGTCTGTTTACTCCAAGGCTGCATGTGTGTGTGTGTGCATGTGTGCACGCTCACACATACGTGTGTGCGTGTGCCCACGTGTGCTCATGCACGCGTGTGCGCACACACTTGTGTGCTCGTGTGTGTGCATGCATGCATGTGTGTGTGCGTGTGTTTACGTGGGTACGGGTGACAATCTCAAACCTTGCAAAGGTTGCAAGTGTGGTGCAAGGATTTTTGTCTGACTGCTCTAAAAATAAGCTGCTGACTGGAAGGCTCCATCACCCCCAAAATCTTTCCACAAACGAGGACACTGTGCTACATCAGGGCGGCACAACCATCAAAATCAAACCAGGAAAGGGACACGATGCTTTGTTAATCCCGTTACACTGCACTAACCTAATCCTGGGCCCCATCCAAGTTTTGCCATTTGTCCCCATGCTGCCATTAGAGAAAGAAGGTCCAGCTTAGAGCTGTGTGCTGGCTTCTTTACCCTCTTTCTTCTCAGTCAGGAGAAGCTCTTAGTCTTGTCGGGACTCTCGCAATCTTGGTGCATTTGAAGAACACAGGTCAGTTATTTTGTGGAGCATCTGTCCATTTGGGTTTGTCTGATGTCTCGTCATGATTAGATGCACCTCTAGCAGGAATGCTGCACAAGAAACTGTCCTAATCACACATCAGGTGGCAATTTGTCCCCTTACGGATGATGTTCCTGTCACCTGACTACCCCCGTGTCCCCTAGTCTTCTCCACTTATTTTCTTTGCAGTTAATAAGAATTTTGAGAGAGGGGCACCTGGGTGGCTCAGTCAGTTGACCATCCGACTCTTGATTTCAACTCAGGTCATGATTTCACGGTTCGGGAGTTTGAGCCCTGCCCTGGCCTCTGTACTAACAGTACGGAGCCTGCTTGGGATTCTCTCTCTCTCCTCTCTCTGCGCACCCCCCCCCTCCCCATGCATGCTCCCTCTCTCAAAATAAATAAACTTAAAAAAAAAAAAGAATTTTGAGAGGAGGAACTTTGAGTCTATTTCAATGTTCCATTTCTCATGGAATTTTGAACTTATTTGTGCATTTCTTTACATCAGTTTAATGTGTGGTTTCTAGTATATGCAAGCTGTCCCTAATTTTACTTATTCTGATGCTGCAATTGTCCTACAGTTGGCAGGTGGGACCCTCCATACTGGCTTGTGTGGTGTTTGATGTGCTGCCACCATTCTGGAAGCATTTCCTGTCTCGCACAGTCTGATGTTTCCTGCTCATCTTTCCCTGCTCCAGCGCCAAAATGAGCTGTCGGCCCAAAAAGTCCTCATTTCTTTTAGTGCAAGGGGTACTCGGGCCAGTCTCTCGGGGTGCTGTGTGCAGAGTGCCAGGTTGCCTACTTGCGGGCTCCCCAGTGGATGCTGCCTCCTCCAAGGAAGCTCTGAGTGATGACCCACCATGCTGGCCTCATCCTGCCCTTGCCCCTGGGCTCATTCCCCGAAAAGAATGGCCCTGAAATCTTTAGGAGGGGACTGAACGGTGAAAGGGAAGTAGAAAAAGAGGAGCCGTGTCGACATCTCTCATTAATTAAGGCTGAAGAAAGTCTGTGTTTTTCTACCACCAATACCACCACGAGAACTTGAAATGCCTCATTACCAACGCTGCATACAATCCTCTTAAAGTCAGTAACAATTTCCTATCTAAGTCTGATTTGCTCAGTAACGATGCTAAACATTTTTCCGTGTTTACTATTCTCATTTTTGTGTTTGTCTTTCATGTCTTTTGCCTTTTGATAATCATTTCTAAGAAATTCTTACATACTAGGGGAGCATGCCTATAAATTTTTTATAATTAAATTACCTTCCTAATTGTTCATTCTTACTTTCGTCTTAATTTATAATTTCAATGTCAATTCAAATCTGTTTTTTGTGTGCTCGCTTACATTTTTTTCTTAAAAATGACATTTTCATCTTAGAGTGGATAAAACTTAGACTTTTCTACTTAGAGTCCTGTTTTGTCTTGTCTTCTTGTTCTTTCGTGGTTTTATTTTGAAATCAAATCTGCCTACAATTTACTACATTCTAAGTACATTCTTAGCACATTCTAAGATCTACTTTGAGTGTATGTAATTTATTTCTTGGTCCCATATGATTGGCTGAATAACTGTTCTTCATTGATTAATGATGATCCTATTAACATTTAGTAGACTGTTACATGAACACATAAGATTATTGCATAAATTCCGATTCTCTCCAGAGTGATCTACGATCTTCCACTGATATAAATGAGGGCTCCCGCAGGCACACTACCTTTCGTGGCTGATTGTAGCTCGGACCACAGCTGGAGGTCTGAGAAGGAATCTCTGACCTCAAGAGAGACCTCTTCTCTTAAAGTGCTTGTGGTTCTTCACATTCACTTCTTCTCCAGGTGAGCTTGAATCACAGTAGCAGGCTTCAAAGATCGAGATACAATTTTGTCGTGACTCACACGACATCTAAAACCCAGGAGAATTAACGCATATGCTATTCAGTCTTTGCCTTCCGGTGATGGTGTCTCTTTCACTCACTGTTTTAATAACCTCAGTGAGATAGTGAGCATTTTCCACATTAAGCCACTGTCTTTCTGGACAAGTTAATTCCTAGGTACTTACCACTGAGATCAGGCCTCAGTTTGTCCCTATCGCATTTTCCAAATCACTACGGACTTTCTTTGGAAACATGCTCATTTCATACATCTTGTTGCCATTGTCCTCACTACAAAATACTATGCATTTCCCACCTCCCCCCACCGCCCTGGCTCTATACCCCAGACACATTTGCTCAGGTCTGCAGTGGCCAGCCATGTAGCCAGCTCCCTGCATCTGGAAGGAGAGGTCCTGATGGGAAGGGCCCGCCATGGTGGACTTGGGGAAGAACCCCCCAGAAGACGCCCAGGCAGCCCTGCCCTCTGATGTGCCCAGAGCCAGCAGGGACCCTCTTCTGCCAAACCCACACCCACACACCCACCCGCAGTCCCTGTGCTCTTTGCTCATGGAAATACCTCCGTGGTCTGTGATTACTCACCCACGTTCCCAACTTCCTGTGCTGTAGGCAACTTGTGTCTCTTTCTTTTTACTTCATTTGTTCTTTACATATTTTTCAACCTCCCAGCATCCCTGTGAGAAGGAAGGGCAGCGAACAACACTGAACACCACCAGCTCATCATAGCCTGCCGTCTCTTACAGGGGAGCCTTAGAAACCGAGACCCTTCCCACACTCACTTAAGGAGCAAATACGCAGTATGAAATGAAGACCTATAGCACACACACCTTCCTCCCGTCTTTTCACGAAAGACCGCGCTCAGTGGCGGTCAGAGCGACACTGCATGACGGTCACCTCTCGTTCATCTCTCAGGATAACAGAGGCCTGCGCTCCCACTGTCAGCCTGTGGTCATGGGATCATGTGCCCCTCCTTGAACAGGGGGCAGACTAGGCAGAGACCTGGCTTCCGAGGTCCCGGGGCCCTTTGGCCCTCCTATGACCCCTGGTGATCTGCATCTGGGCGGCTTCCCGAAAACCCATCTCGTCAAGTGTATCCGGTCTCCAGCAATTGTTTCCTGAAGATGTGGATTACAGAATGGAGGGACCTTTGGTGAAATCTGCATTGTGCATTTTCCTGCAAGGACATCTCCAAAGACATTTTAAAAATACATGTGGAAAAAAATCAGGTTTTCAAAAATAGTAAATGTTACAAACTAAGCTGCACATTTCCTCTTTTCTGTATAAAACAGAACACGCGTGGTTATTTTTAGCTCCTGGAGCTCCACTGGGAACGTGGAGCATTAGTATGTGCCAGTGTATACACAGAGAAGTCCTTGTTTTGTCAGCCGCTCAAGCCCTGTAAGGGCACGTGTCTTCCTAAAGGATGCGTGTAAGCAAACCACTGTCCTCCCTTATGCTGATGCTGGTCTGAGCGTGAATGGGCTGAGGCGGGAAGGAGATGGGTGGGTGCTGTGGACACAGATCATTTACTCGGCAGACAGTCCCCACTTCCTGCCCGAGGGGCTCTGGGACTGAGGAGTCAGTGGGAGGGAAGCAAGACGGACAGGGTCCTGCGCTGGAGGCACTCCGTCTGGTGGAGGGAGGAATGCCGTTCTCTCAACCCTCTTGGGGTCTCTGGCCTGGGCCTGAGACTTAGCAGGAGAAAGACACACAAGTTTATTTTACATAAGTTTTTCATCACATGGGAGGGAGCCCTCATAAGGAGAATGAAGACCCAGGAGTGGCAAAAACGAGAGGTTTCATGCTAGTGTGAACAGAAAGGGACAGTGGGAAAGTATGCAAAATACCTGGATAGGAGTTATTTCAACAAGAATTCTCTCGGCCTGGGCTCCCGTCCCCTTGGCAAGACCACTTCCTTCCCCCTGGTGCAGGGACAGCGACTTCACCCTGGTCTGTGTCCTGCTCTCAGGAAGAAAGGGGGAGATACAGACGTTCTTCTTGTACCTGCTGTTTTTCAAGTGCCTTTTGCTCGAATCATCTTATGCCAAAGTGGGGTGGCCGTCTTGGGGTGGCGTGTTTGGCCACCGTTTACGGTGAACAAGTAGGAAGACGAGTGACAGTTTGCACCGTGCTGTGTTCTGGCTGAAAGACACATAAGGGAAGCCCTTCCAAACCTGCTCCAGACAGACTCCAGGCACAGGCTGGGGGTGGGGGCTGTAAAGGACGTTTGTTTTCAAAGTCATGAGTCCTACGCAAAAAAAAAAAAAACACACGGCAACACGGCACATACTTTGTTTAACTTGTGAGGAACACATAAGATATTATAACCAGTTCAAGGCAGAGTTCACACACATTTGTATACAGGCAATCAGAAATGCTGAAATAAATCTACAAATAGATGTCAGTATCAACAGGGCAATTGCATTCCAAAGGACAAAATTTAGTTGCATTTCTATGGTCAATAATTAGTTGCATTATTGTAAGTTTCCTACAGTTTAAAAGCTGTAAAATAGCTCAAGGCAATAAAAGGCACAGGCCCGAACTGAATCACAAAATCTAGAGGGGGAACGACAATAATTTTTTTGTTTTTCTACCTTAATGTTTCACATTTTTTTCTAACAGGGCAAACATTCAGTTCTGTCTCAGCATGGCTAGGCCTCTGCATGAGGTGATATGGTGTCTTTCAGAAAACTGAGCCAGAGACCAGTGCACTGGGAATGGGGTGAGGGCTGCAATCCCAGGGAAGGAGTAAGAGGCAGGAGCAGGAGTGTCAGTGGGAAGAAAGGGGAATAAATACAAAGTGATGCCCTTTGGTTTTGTTGTTGGTGGGCTTTTGTGGGTTGTTTTTTTTTTTTTTTTGGCTTGCCACAGATTATAAAGGAAACAGCAAGATGATGGCTCACTGAGTTAACTTCAGGGAGACTTTAGGGAACCACTGCCTCTCTAGACCTTCTAGAGAAAAGGCAAGCAATTTATCTGCCCGTCTCTTCAGGTTGGTCAAGACCCTTCCAAGCATCTACTGGCCTTTGCCCTAAGCAGGAGCTGTGACCACCGGGGAAGTCATCACAGTAGAGGCAGGCTTCTCGAACCATAAAGAGGTGCACCTGCACACACTCTGGCTGGGCCACGTGAGGTGGAGCGGATGGGGTAGACGGAAGGGGTGGGGTCGATGGGGCCAGTGAGGCAGGTGGGACGGATGGAAGTGATGAGGGAGCTTGGGGCACGGCGAGGGCAAACACAGGCTGGCATCACCCCCACCTCCCTCCCCGGTGGAATATGTGTGATATTCCTCGGACACTCCTGGCTGCCCAAGAACAAAGGAAAGGGGTTTAAGTGCTTGCCATGGTGATGTGGGAAACTGCAGCAAATGAAAAATTAAATTTCCTTACTGCCTACAGCCCATTGACAAGTCCTTGAGACCCGCAGAATGACCTCCCTCTAGGAGCTCAGATGCCTCGATGATGACACTTTGCCGGGGCCAAAAGAGAACCCTAGCTTAACATTATCCCAACCTCAAGGTTCCTGTAAGTCTACTTCCTTTATCTCAACTGCCCCAAGATACATGCTGGCAATCACACTCCAAACTTACGGCCCCCCGATAAACATCTGGGGGGGTCTCATGACCGAGGTTTTACTAAATGGTAATAAATGGTGTTTCCCTAGCAACAGCTAACCCCTCAAGGTCCCAGAAACCTTGTTTCCAAAATTCCTTAGAGACTTACTCTATCCCTGACCCCCTCCCAACCTACGGGTAAAGAATGAGTTACCTGTCACGACCCCAGAGCAGCTCTTCCCGCCATGGGTCCTGTCCACACACTTTAATAAAATGAACTTTTTGCATCAAAGATATCTTCAAGAATTCTTTCTTGGCTGTTGGCCCCAGACCCTATGAACCCATCACCCCAAAACATCATCAGGACGGATGAGACAAGTGGGACAGACGGAGAAGATGGAAAGAGCGGAATGGGCGGGCCGGATGGAAGGGCATTCCTGCCGGCAGAGATCATTTTACCTCTGTCACCATGTTCTACTTGCCTGCTAACAGTACCTGGGCAAAGTCTGAGCTTCTGTGGCATCCAAAGGAAGGAAAACACTCCCCAACCCGACCATCCCTGCCCAGCTTGCCAGAGGCCAACACCAAAGCACATGTGGCCCAGGGGCCCAGTGGCCCAGTCTGGGCTCTGGTGAGGACACGTGGATGCCAGGGAGGACTGCTGTCCACAGACAGCTGGGAGCTCCGTCTGGACTCTGCCCTGTGGCCTTCTCCTTGTGTTACGTTCGCCTGTATCCCTCTGCTGTAATAAACCACGGCCCTGGGGTGCCTGGGTGGCTCAGTCGGTTAAGCGTCCAACTTCGGCTCAGGTTATGATCCCATGGTCCGTGAGTTCGAGCCCCGCGTTGGGCTCTGTGCTGACAGCTCAGAGCCTGGAGCCTGCTTCAGATTCTGTGTCTCCCTCTCTCTCTGACCCTCCCCCATTCATGCTCTCTCTCTGTCTCAAAAATGAATAAACATTAAAAAAAATAATAAATTAAAAAAAATAAACCATGGCCCTGAGTACATCAGCTCTCACTGAGCTCTGAGAGTCCTACTGGGGCACCCCCTACTTGCAGTCTGTTCCCTCAAACCCTGCAATAATGTTAGCTCTATGTGCATGAGAGCACTTGAGAGCCCGGAAAACTATCTGGAAAAATGCTGAAAGTAGATACCTCTGGGGTGCAGCACGCACATGTGTGTTCTCATCAGTCTGTATGTGTATGTAAAGCACCTGTAACACACCCGCCTCTGCTCTGCCACTCACGTGGTTGCGGGCTCAGCGGGCTCATCACTTCAGTGAAACGCAGTAGACCACTTCTTACTGTGAGCTTCACCAGGACACTTAGGTTTGCACCCAAGCACGTTTATGCCGCTTGTCCACACTCTCCCTACTGCTGAGCTCGTTTATTATTATGGAAACCAGCTTCCGGCTAGTGCTAATGAAAGAAAGTGGTTTCTATGAAAACCAGGATAAACTTGACTTGGAAAATCAAGATAAAGGCAAGTTGAGGTTCTTTTAAAAATGGATCTTGAATTAGGTATAGACAAGATAACTATTAAACAGAAAATAATTTTTGAATATTTGGAAGAATTCTGGTCTTAGACTGCCTTACAAATACACTCGATTTCTCAGTCCACTTTAGAAAAACACTGAAACCACACATCTTAGGAAGACAAATTAAGGATGCGGTTTATACTAAAAATGGAGACTAAGAATCCAGTTGTGAGACAAGTGCTCACTCAGACTCTTCAGCCCCATACAGAAACATCCAGAGTTGTGACAGGAGCCAGAAGTGGCCACATTAGGAAGGCGGTTAGGGGTGTGGTGACCTCTGGGCGGGATACTGACCAGGAAGGAAGCAGGGGGCTTTCTGGAGCCATGACATTGTCATGCATCTTGTCCGACTTTCCACATTTGTCACAACTTACCAACATGTGCAGTTAAAACCTGAAGGTTTCACTCTATGAAAAGTGATCTCAATAAAGTTGTTAAAAATTAATGCACAGATAGCTACAAATTTTAAGTCAAAATATATGTAGCCTGTATCTCCTTCCTGTCTATTACCTATTTTCACAGCTTTTATATTTAAATGACAGATCATGTTGGCTTCACAGAACTGTTTCTTCTAGCCATATATGAAAGGCCCACACTAATATCATCTTCAATGGGGGAGAAACTGAGAGCTTTCTCCCTGAAATTAGGAACACGACAGGGTTGGCCACCCTCACCACTGTTGTCTAACATAGAGTTGGAAGTCCTAGCTACAGCAATCAGACAACAAAATGAAATAAAACGCATTCAAATAGGCAAAGAAGTCAAACTTTCACTTTTCACAGATGACATGATACTCTACATGGAAAACCCAAGAGGCTCCACCAAAAAACTGCTAGAACTGACACATAAATTCAGCAAAGTCGCAGGATATAAAATCGATGTATAGAAATTGGTTGCATTTCTATACACCAGTAATGAAGCAACAGAAAGAGAAAGAATCGATCCCATTCACAATTGCACCAAGAACCATAAAATACCTAGGAATAAACCTAACCAAAGACGTAAAAGATCTGTATGCGGAAAACTATAGGAAGTTTATGAAAGAAATTGAAGACAACACAAAGAAATGAAAAAACATTCCATGCTCATGGACTGGAAGAACAAATATTGTTAAAATGTCGGTACTACCCAAAGCAATCTACACATTCAATGCAATCCTTATCAAAAGAACACCAGCATTCTTTGTAGAGCTAGAACAAACAATCCTAAAATTTGTATGAAACCACAAAAGACCCCGCATAGCCAAAGAAATGGTGAAAAACAAAAACAAAGCAGGAGGCATCGTAATCCCAGACTTTAGCCTTTACTACAAAGCTATAATCATCAAGACAGTATGGTATTGGCACAAAGAACAGACACCTAGACCAATGGAATAGAATAGAGAACCCAGAATTGGACCCACAAATGTATGGCCAATTAATCTTCGACAAAACAGGAAAGAGTATCCAATGGGAAAAAGACAGTCTCTTTAGCAAATGGTGCTGGGAGAACTGGACAGCAACATGCAGAAGAATGAGGGGCACCTGGGTGGCTCAGTCAGTTAAGCGGCTGACTTCAGCTCAGGTCATGATCTCACAGTTCATGAGTTCGAGCCCCGCGTCGGGCTCTGTGCTGACAGCTTGGAGCCTGGAGTCTGCTTCGGATCTGGGTCTCCCTCTCTCTCTGCCCCTCTCCCACTTGCACTCTGTCTCTGTCTCTCTCTCTCAAAAATAAATAAACATTGAAATAAATAAATAAGATGCAGAAGAATGAAACTGGACCACTTTCTTACACATACACAAAAATGAATGCAAAATGGATAAAAGACCTAAATGTGAGACAGGAAGCCATCAAAATCCTAGAGGAGAAAAGAGGCAACAATCTCTTTGACCTCGGCCATAGCAACTTCTTACTCAACATGTCTCCAAAGGCGGGGAAGTAAAAACAAAAATGAACTACAGGGACCTCATCAAGATAAAAAGCTTCTGCACAGCAAAGGAAACAATCAGCAAAACTAAAAGGCAGCCGACGGAATGGGAGAAGATATTTGCAAATGACATATCAGATAAAGGGTCAGTATCCAAAATCTTATCAAACTCGACACCCAAAACACAAATAATCCAGTGAAGAGATGGGCAGAAGACATGAAGAGACACTTTTCCAAAGAAGACATCCAGGTGGCCAACCGACACATGAAAAACTGCTCCACATCACTCATCATCAGGGAAATACAAACCAAAACCACACTGAGATACCACCTCACACCTGTCACAGTGGCTCACG
The DNA here is from genome assembly GCF_018350215.1 of Panthera leo. Taxonomy (NCBI): domain Eukaryota; kingdom Metazoa; phylum Chordata; class Mammalia; order Carnivora; family Felidae; genus Panthera; species Panthera leo. The sequence goes on from NC_056694.1 coordinate 104,400, forward strand.
TTAACAACTCAGCAAACAACAGATGCTGGCGAGGATGCAGAGAAAGAGGATCTCTTTTGCACTGCTGGTGGGAAGGCCAACTGGTGCAGCCGCTCTGGAAAACAGTGTGGACGTTCCTCCAAAAAATAAAAACAGAACTACCCTACGACCCAGCAGTTGCACTACTAGGAATTTATTCAAAGGATACAGGAGTGCTGATTCGAAGGGGCACGTGCACCCCAATGTTTATAGCAGGACTTTCAACAATAGCCTAATTATGGAAAAAGCCCAAATGTCCACTGACTGATGAATGGATAAAGAGGATGTGAGTTATATATAAAGTGGAATACTACTCAGTAATGAAAAAGGATTGAAATCTTGCCATTTGCAACAACATGGATGGAACTGGAGGGTATTCTTCTAAGTGAAATAAGTCAGTCAGAGAAAGGCAGATATCATGTTTTCACTCATATGTGGAATTTGAGAAACATAACAGAAGACCATAGGGGAAGGGAAGGGGAAAAAATGGTTACAAACAGAGAGGGAGGGAGGCAAACCATAAGAGACTCTTAAATACAGAGAACAAACGGATGGGGACAGGGAAGAGGGGCAAATGGGTGATGGGCACTGAGGAGGGCACCTGTTGGGATGAGCACTGGGTGTTGTATGTAAGCGATGAATCACAGGAATCTGCTCCCAAAGCCAAGGGCCCACTGTATACATTGTACGTAGCTAACTTGGCCATAAATCATATACATTTTTTTAAAAGTGCTACTTCTGTTACTTTCACAATGAAAGAATAAGTGTATTTTAAATAAAATAAAATTTAATGATTTTCATCATTGTCAGGGGTAGGAGCAGGATCCTGTATGAAAGGGAAATACCATCCACCTTAGACTAAGAACTTTTCCAGTTAGAGATTTAAGTGAGGTTGAGGGAACACAAATGTCCTGGAGAGTTGCCTAAAATACAGAAAATGTTCCATCTTTTAGATTTCTAAGCAGAGGGCAGAAACTCACCCCAACTCTCCTTTCGTGGTGGGTGACTGGTGCCCAGGACCCAGGAGGGGAGCCTGCGTGGCAACAGCTCTCTAACAGGCCACCTGGGGCCATGACAGGACCCCTGGAAGGCACCCAGGTGGGCTTCCTTGTGGGGCAGAGGGCTGCCACTGTTAGCAGTGGTGAAGACGTGCTGAGTATAAATGTGACAATGTTTCTAAACATTGTTGGAAGAGCCAATTTCACCCTCGCACGCGCTGCAATCGGACATGTGGCCTCTGACTGCAGGAATGATCACAGAAGCAAACGAGCCTGCGAGGGCCCCTCCCTCTCCTCTACATCGGCCTCAGTGTTCGCTTCTCATCCTTCCCTCAGAAACAAGTCCCCAGGCCCCCGGCGGGCTGCAGAGACCCAATACCAGGCTGACCGTGATGGTGTTGACTTCTGGAGGGAGTCCTGCAGACGGGACAGTCAGTGCCTTCTCTGCAAGCCCAGGTGTGACACAGGGCGCAAAGTCCCTTTGCCAGTGAGGCAATGAGGCCAGGGGCAGATGGCTGTGGCTCTGGAGGCTGGACTGGCCCTCCTGGGCCTGGGACCCTGGTGCATCTCTGGTGGGGACACTGCACTACACCTGGGTCCACAGTGGCCCAGCTGACTCACATTTACAGGGAGCAGTGGATGGAGCCCAGGCCAGTGTTCTGGGCAGTTCCAGGCAATGCTGCAGCACGGGTCACTTCCCACCCTGCACCTCCCAGACAGGGGACCTCTAGCCATTGAGGTTCTTCTGCCCATTCCAGAGTTTAGACACTACTGGGGGGCCTGGGAGACCTGATGGGACAGACTCACTCTTGTTAGGACTTAAGGTAGGAAAAGCCCTGAAGTAGGCTCCCTAGGAGAGAGAGACTGATTTCCTGACCTCGGCCTGGGAGTCCAGCGCTACCTGTGGGGCTGATTCTGGCCTCACCCCAGGACCCAGGAGGTACCTGAAGTGAACGTAGAGAAGCCTTCACCAAACCCCAGTGAAGAAGAAGGATGCTTCACTGATTGGTGGGATAAAGGAGTGAATTGCTGAGAGGCGCTGGGTGCAGGCCCTCTATGGGTGGGGGTCACTTGTGCTGGTGCAGGACCCCCCCATACACCCCCACCAAAGTCAGGGCTCAGCACAGATTCAGCACAGATTCAGCACGGACCCAGCACGGACCCAGCACGGACCCAGCACAGACCCTGCACAGCCTTGACCCTCTCTGATGCCAGGCTCAGCTTGGAGGCTGCAATCTAGTCCCTCCGCAGCTGCTCTGGGGCCAGGCGCCGCTGCATTAATCCGTGCACTTCCAAGATCCCAGGGTCCGAGACCAGGGAAGGCAAGGAGGTGAGTGTATGGCGATGTCTGGAGATAGCAAGTCCAATGGGGCCACAGAGGGGACACCCTTGGACAGTTCGGGGAGCGCCAGCAAGTTTGGGCCACTTTTAAGGGTGGTGTGGGGGTAAAACAGACACTCTGTCACTTGCAGTACCTGCAGGAACACTCCTTCCAAAGGAACAAGTCATACACAGTGGACACCGAGGAGTGGCAGCTCCTCCCTCTTACTCGGCCCTTTTCAGTGTTGGCATCACCAGGATTACAGCCTTTTCAGAGGGATCTCTGTCTGGTTTTCAAATTGCTGGTGATCACTTTGTATTAAAGGTAATCTTGCACTTGGGGAGAGGACTCAGAATACGTATGAAGGCTCGGGCAGAACTTTGAGAACACGCTCTGTGCATCTGCATGGCTGGAGCGCAGGGGCTCGTGGCCTGACTCCGGACACGTCCAGACAAGTCTAACTGCTGTGGGCAGCGCTCAGCTTCATACCAGAGAAGCGGGCCCCTCCAGAGGGAGGAGGAATGTGTAGGCTTGTGGTTTTGTCCTAGCATTCCTGAGTCTAGACATGGGATAAGAACTTGGGAGGATTCTCAGCGTGGGGAAAGAGAGCTAAGGGCATGTGATATGAGCACAGCGCCTGCAGAAATGTGGGCAGCAGGGATGGGAAGGTCTGTACGGCCATGCACCTGGGCCTCTGTGGATCCTCTCAGCCATCGCTGCCCCTGAAAAGGCCAAGAAGCCACACTTATGCATGATTCCTGAATCCTCGCGCAGTGGAAGCCTTTTACGCCGGAAGAAACTGAAGAAAGTCTTTTCAGCTTGGTGGCCTCACGTCAGGGAGGACAACCCTGGGTCCAGGGGAGCATCCCCACTGGGCACGACCACTGGCGACCAGCATCCTGGTGGCCTAGGTCCTGTGCCTGTTCCAGCTTCTTTTCCCAGACGCTTCAGGGCCCCCGTCTTGTACAGGAGAAACACGCAAATCAGAGGGCAGGGGGACAGCAGGGCGAGGGGACCTGCCATCTGCCCACAGAAAATGCCACGAACCAACACGCAGTTTTCCGTGCGACTTACACAACCCTGCGTGCCAAACGGCCCCACAGTGGCTCTTTCTTCACCTAGATGCCCTGACCCAGGCTACAGGAGGTCATCTGGTTTCTTTCCAAAACATCCCAGGTGCACACTAGGGCATTCTTCCATGTATTTTAAGGTCTAGGTGTCCCCCCACACCCCAGTTTTGTTGATCTGTGGTGTACTCTGCTTAGGGAATTCCCTCCTTAAGCTCCCGGAGGGACCTGGGGCTCCCTGGGAGGCCGGGGTCCTACCTACACTCAGGCCGCTGGTGTCTACCGTCCAAGCAGGCCCGCAGGTCCAGGGCAACAAGGGGAGGAGCGGGTACTCCCTTTCCTCGCGAAGGCAGGGCTGCGACTGAGTCAAAGGGAGACCAGCACCTCAGCCTCCCAGAGAAGAGCGGACTCCCATGCCCCTGCACCCACACTCCCAAACACGCACAGCTCTCAGATGGGACTAGTCCCTGGCTGGCCTGACCCGGCTCCACATGACCCTTCAAACAACCACAGAGAAGCCAAAGAGGCCCAGGATGAGCTAAAACCCAAGTGGGGAGGAGACCTGAAGACATTAGCAACCGTCCACGACACAACACTGGCCTGTACCTCCTACGCTGCCTGTTCGTGACATCGTGCCGCGCCAGCCATTTGACGCCAGGTCCCCTCCTCAGGCCTCCCCCCGAGCGAACGGAAACCGCTCCCAACCTTCGTTTCTCCGTGTACTGGTCTGCCCCTGTCCCTAAATACAAGCTGCAAGAGGCTGAGGACTGGGCCCGTCTTACCCTGAGGCCACCAGGTAGAGCCAGACCGTGTGTGCCACCAAGGGGGTGCTTTGTCCACCAGGCCTGGTGCCCAAAGGGGCACACCCGCCGGAGTGGGCACACATCTTCTGGCCACCTCCCCAGTGGAGGCCTTCTTCCATCGGCACAGAGGGTCTGTATGAGCCGGAGGTGGCCCTGTGGCCTCCTCGAGCACACAGGACCCACCCCAGTCACCACTCCCGGTGTGTGCAGATCCCCATCACTGTCACGTGGGGGTGAGGTCGCTCCTGGGAGCTGCCCTTCATCTCCTCCCCATGACCAGCCGCCCTTCATCATTTCTCAGCCATGAACCTCACACACGTGTTAAGATGCAGGCCTCCCGAGCAGCGCCCAACAGATGAGGAGTCTCCCCAGGTGTCGTTGTCAAGCATGGCCTGCCCACACGTTTCTGGCACGTTTCAAGCACCTTCTGAGCATGTTTCAAGCACAAGGTAACCAGCGTGACTCCAACAGGCTGAAATAAAACATAGTGGACACATCAGCAAGCGTGGCTACCTATGGATAAGTGCTGGAACTTCCAAAGCCTTTTAAAAATATTCAGAGAAAAACTGGAAGCATCCCATTGTCAACCTCTTCACATCCCTAAGAGGTACTGGAATTCATTACTGGATACCACTACTTTAAGATAACGGGTAAAAGTAGAAACCTCTGGGGGCACCTGGGTGGCTCAGTGGGTTCGGTGTCTGACCCTTGGTTTTGGCTCAGGTCATGATCTCACAGCTTCGTGAGTTCGAGCCCTGCATCAGGCTCTATGCTGGTGGTGCAGAGCCTGCTTGGGATTTTCTCTCTCCCCCCCCCTCTCTCTGCCCCTCTCCCCCTCACACTGTCTGTCTCTCTCAAAAATCAACTAAAAAAAAATGTTTTTTTAAAAGTAGGAACCTCTGACTTAAAAACATACATATTTTTCTCAAGGTGTATGAAAACTTTCACACACACATAAAAGATGTTTTATAATGTACAGGGGTGCATGGTTGGCTCGGTCGGTTAAGCATCTGACTCTTGATTTCGGCTCAGATCACGGTCTCACAGTTCGTGGGATTGAGCCCCATGTCAGACTCTGTGCTGCTGGCCCAGAGCCTGCTTGGGATTCTCTCTCTCTCTTGCTCTCTGCCCCTCCACCACTCACGCTTTCTCCAATCAACCAACATAAAAAAAAAAAAAAAAGACTTATAATGTACAGACATATAGGGATACTCCATTACTATTACTAATTACCATTACTAATGATATTGTTATTAATACTTTCACTACATTAACACTTTGGTTCATCACGCAATTCTATTTTTTCCATCCTTCTACGCATCTATCATCAGTCTTTTTTTGCCAGCTACCGCTTCACCCAGTGTTGCTCAACAGCAAACACATGCCGAGTGAAGAAACCACCAACCGGTACGTGCTGTGTCATTCCACTTACACAACATTATGGAAAGCGAGGCCAGACACTTGGTTCTGGGGCCTGCTGAAAGCAGAAGCTGTACGATAGTCGTATTACTAACCTAGCCTCCCATCCCATTCTTTTCTTGTGTTTCCCTAAGCCCTGTGCATGACTCATCATTAACTGTGCCCTTTCCACTTTATCCCTTGTTTGCACACTGATTATAAGAATCTGACGGAAAACAGATAACATTTTTCTTAAAACTATCTGATGTACCAGGCAGATCCCAGATGGCGCCTCACTGTCCAGAAGAATGCATATCTTCAGTAGTTTCAAGACTACCCTCAACTTTCAAGAAGCCCATAAACTTCCCTTCACATACTCGCATTCCTAACTGATCACATATAAACTGTCCCTAGATTCAACAAGGCAAGGCAACTTTGGGAATGACCCCCTGCCTCCTCATTGGGCTGCCCTTCTGATAATAAAGCTTTCTGTGCTTTAAGAACTATGTCAATCATTGGCTTACCATGCATCAGGTGCCTCAACAAAAGGACAAATCTCTATAGGGACAGAAAGAGGACGGGGCGCCTGGGGGGCTCAGTTGGTTGAGCGTCCAACTTTGGCTCAGGTCATGATCTCACGGTTCCTGGGTTCAAGCCCCACGTCGGGCTCTGTGCGGACAGCTTGGAGCCTGGAGCCTGCTTCAGATTCTGTGTCTCCCTCTCTCTCTGCCTCTCCACCACTCACGCTCTGTCTGTCTCTCTCAAAAATAAAAGGAAAGAAAGAGAGAGAGAGAGAGAGAGAGAGAGAGAGAGAGAGAGAGAGAGAAAGAAAGAGGAAGGGAGGGGATCAGAGGTGCTTGGGACTGGGGTATGAGGACCTGGTTGGAAAGGAGCACATGGCAACATCTCTGGTGATGGAGAGGTTCCACGTCTCGAATACGGTCATGGTTACAAGAGTGCTCACATTTGCCTAATTTTGTCAAAATGTACATCTAAAGTGGCTGCATTTTATGTAAGTTATACCTCAAAGAGTTTTTCTTTTTTTTTTTTTCACGTTCATTTATTTTTGAGACAGAGAGAGACAGAGCATGAACGGGGGAGGATCAGAGAGAGGGAGACACAGAATCCGAAACAGGCTCCAGGCTCTGAGCCGTCAGCACAGAGCCCGACGTGGGGCTCGAACTCATGGACCGCGAGATCATGACCTGAGCCGAAGTCGGACGCTCAACCGACCGAGCCACCCAGGCGTCCCAAGAGTTGATTTTTAAGAAGAAGTAAATGCTGCTCTGGACTCAATACCTCTTCATCATGTGACTCCTCTCTTCCTCTCGCCTGCACACCACCCACCAAGTCACACCTTCGCTTTGTGTCTACAGTCCCGGAGCACTGTCTCGACAACATCAACACCCTCTTCGTTCTCTCTAGGTGCCTGCCTTGCTGCTCTCTCCTGTGCTGAACAAGACAGAAACTTCCGAAAACAGTACATTCATTTATTCATTCATTAAGCTGGTCAGGCAGCAAGTATTTATTGTGTCTGTCAGCTCCGAGCCCTGTATTAAGAGAAGCTGGGAGTACAAATGACAAAGTCCACCCTGTACTTTAGAAGAGGTAAAGAGACACAGAGTGAAATCAGCACAGTACTGCCATCAGTAACCGGTTGTGCCAAGTTCTGGAGCACAGTACGCCCACGCAACAGGGACCCGCGTCTTCTCCACTGTCAGGAAAGGCTACCAAGAGATGATACCTGAGGTAGGTCTCCAAAGACACAGTGCAGATGGAGGAACGAGGGAGCATCCGAAAGGGCATCAGACAGACGATAAATTAATGACGAGATGGGAAAATGGATGAAACAGCATGGCAGTTAGGGGGAGCACAGCAGTTCAGTAAACCTGGAATGCAGGGAGCAGGGCAGAGGCTCCTTGCAGGCAGAGAAGGGAGAGAGCGGGGGAGGAGGGGCAGGCAAAACCAGTCCATCAAGCAGGAGCTTAGGCTGGAGGAAAAAAAATGTATTAAGGTACAGATATTTACACAAACACCCTATACACACATACGTGTGACTTCGTTCACAGGTGCTGTCTCTGATAGTACCAACTTCCATTACCCAATTCTTTTTATAGACATTATGGTAATAAACAGTACAATTTTAGTACTTTAAAACCAGCCATTCACACACTTGAACATGTTTATCTGCCAACCTGACAACTCCACTTACTCCTGAAGGGACAAAAATGGAGAAGGATAAAGTGACCAAAGAATTTTGGGGTTCATCCAGAATACCAACTCTTCCCTGGGGGGGGTGGGGGGGAGGGGGGGAATCAGAATTGCCGAGGAGAGTTACACAAGATTTGTAAAGGCAGTGGTTTGATAATACATGGGTATAATTACAAATAGATTAAAAAATTACTATTTAAAACCCTAATGTATGCTCATGATTGAAAAATATCAAAAAATATACAGTGTTCTTCATTTCCATGTAAGACGTTATTTTTCTCAGCCAAGTTGCTTTTAAGGAACATTAATGAAAATCACATTCTATCATAGTACACACGAAACACGAAATGCCCACAAATGGATGAGGAGGAATGCTGCCTATTTTCCTTTCTTTAAACACAGACAGTTGACAACAGTCAGGCACTATGTCCGGGCCACGGGGACTCGGGCGCGCCGTCTTACTCCCTATTCTCTGCAGTCCTGGGAAGGCTCGGTCCCCCGGCGGGGACACGGACAAAGCGGCGCAAGAGAGGGGCGCGGAGGCAGACCCGAGCGCTCGCAGCCGGGGTGGGGGGAGGACAGAGCGGCCACCACCGGACGGCGGGGCTCTCCCTCCCGAGGACACCGAGGGGCACCGCGCCGCCCGGGAAGGGGGTCGTGGCTAGCGACTGGAGGTGCCACGTTCACGGGGGCGGGGAGGGGACGAGGGGAAGGTGACAGGAGAGGAAGGGAGCTGGACGGACGGGACGGGAGGCACCTTCTCGCGATGTCATAGGGCGGGGACGCGGATGGGGGCCGGGGGCTTCCCGTCGCCTCCCGATGGAGTCACAGGCCTGCGCGCACCCTGAGCGCACAGCGCGTCACCCTAAGGCTCGCCGACTGGAACCCGGGCCCAAGTCGAAGCCGGGGCCGGCTCTCGACGCGCGCTCCTGCCCCGCGGCGGCCACGCGCAACAGGCACCAATAAACACCTGCGGAAAGGGGACCTGCGGACTAGACGGGCGACAAACGCTGAAGGACAGAGGGCCAGCCTCCCCCTCAGCCCGCCAGACTTCCAGAGTCTTGGCCTCCAAACCGCGCCTGCGCAGGGGCTGCCGCCACAGTACGCCTGTGGCCTGAGCTACACTCCGCGCCTGCGCAAGTCCAGCTGCAAGCGGCGTCTGCGCAGCGCTGTCTTCAACGCGTTTTCTCCTCAGGCACATTCAAGTTTCTCGCTGAGCAGCTACACGTCGTCCGCTCAGTTCGGAGGCACACACAATATCTGGGTTTTCTTTAGCTCGCTCGACCACCATCTTGACCCGATCTTCCCCCACCCACCCCCCGTGTCTCCGCTCGAGAGCGCAGGAGCCGCCTCCCCGTTTCCTAACGTCCTGCAGCCCTGTTGTGCCGCGCTGCGCGTGCGCGGAGCCCCTCACCCCCCCTTCAGCCGTTTGGGGTGGCGGTGTCGTAAGGCAGTCCGTTCTGCACGTGCGCAGAGCCTCTCCTTCCTCCCTCAGCCGTCTCTACAAGAGTGTCGTGCGGCGCCCTGCGATAGGCTCTACGCGTGCGCTGAGCCACCCCACGCAGACGGCTCCTGTGGTGGAGTCATGTGGCGCTGAGCCTTTCCGGTCTGCGCGTGCGCGAGACCCCATTTTTTTTTTGGGGGGGGGGTTCTTTTGTGTCTGAGTTTGCACCTGTGAGGGTCGCCACCTGCTCGGACACACAGTTCTTCGAGTTTTTCATTTTTAGTGTAACCCTTCACAAGGACGTCATGAATTACATTTTCTTAAACACTAATGATCTGTTTTGAACGTACATAGGAACGGTCACACTTTAATGCCCTCGTGGTGGCCTCGGTACCACTGATCATCTTGGCCTAATTTGAGTTCCAAAGGCCCGAGGCCAGCGAAGCTCCTCACTACCTTGCGGGGTCTTTGTGGGGGAGGTCGCTACTCCGCAGGGTTCTCAGCCACCAGGAGCCCAGTTTGGACTCTGTGGGGAGCGTGGGGTCAGACCAGGGGGGACCTTGGAGGAATGAATCTGGGAAGTGGGTGGAAGCCACTCAGAGCTGGTTCACTGACGAGTTCAGCACCAGAAGGGACTGGAGCATTTCCAGTTTTAGATGGGGAAATCTGCGGGGGAGGGAGTCAACTAGGGGTGTCGCAGGAATCACTGCCTTTGCTCCAAACACAGAGGGCAGCCAGGCTTCCTTCGATGGCCCGCGGGAATGCGCGGTGCTTCACAGTCCAGAAAGTGGGTGGGAGAGGCTGGGTCAGAAAAGCCAGAGAACATGGCCCAGCGTGCAATACAGAGGTGCCTGTGTCAATCCCGGGGATAAGTTAACCTGCACATAATGGACAGAGAAGGTACACACACCATGGCCAAATAGGCTCTGTGCAGTCTGGGGCTGAGGGGACAGAGTGATGCCTCCTTTACCCTTAACGTGAGAGATGGGCTGGGTGGGGTTGCAGAGGCTTCTGTTCAGAGTTTGCCCCCTGTGATGGTGCCGGGGAGCCCCCTCACACTCCACACCCCCTGAGAAGCCCAAGCTTGTCACCACTGTGTTTCTTGAGATGTGGGGGCTGTGGCTCTCGGGTTCGTGGGGATGGGAATGGGGAGATGAGTGGGAGGTAGGTCTTAATCACTGTACGTGCAGGAGTGATGTATTCGTAAAAGACAATGAAAACAAAAGCCAGAGAATCATGGCCACTCCTGCAGCCCAGTGTTTGAAATGAGACTGAGCAGTCGAGGCCCGGGCTGAAACGGAGGCTGAGAGAGAGCCTTCAGGAGGAGGGCGGGGGACCCGGCACCTCCAGGGTGGAGGGGAGGCGAGGAAGCCTTGGACCTGGCAGACTGTAGGGGCCAAGCAGCCGAAGCAAGGTCCTCATGGGCAAGTTTGAATGTGCCCTGCCTTACAGGTGAGAGCAATGTTAGACCAAGATAGATATGTATCAGTCCCAGAACGTCTTCTGGCATTTCTATTATAATTTGGTTTTAGATTATATTTCTGCTTGATCTGTCTCTTTCTCCTAAAAATGGAATACAATATAACAATTCTGGCTATTTCAGTTCTGGTTCATCAAGATTTTAGAGCACTAAGATTTTATTAGCTAATTAGAATTAATTATAATTCTGGGATACTTAACAATGCCATTAGACAATTTTCACTGTTGCAAATGGGGAATGAAATCAAGTGCATGTGACACTAACAGGATCTGTTCATCATCAGCAACTTTAATGCAGTTAAGTAAAGTAGCCCTGGGCGGGAAGACCCAGTCCATTGAACTGTCTTCACAGCCCTTGCAGAAGCCCCTAACTTAATTCTGGGGTGATGAAAGCGTTTCAGAGATCAAGGGAATAATGATGGACATAGATGAGACAGCTCGCAGAATCCTTCAATACGATCTTTTCAAGATCCATCAGCAACAACGTCTAACCCGGATGGCTTGGTCCTGAGTTCCTTCACGATCAATACACCATTTATCCTGGTTTATCTGAATTATTTGTGCAGAAAATTTGTTTGGCTTACCTGGGAAGACTTGTTTATATGCACATTTCTTTTTAGACAACCCTCTCTATTGTCATAGATTATTTTCTATCTATTTTTGAGTAATTCCTGGGAATAATGCAGAAGAGGCATTAGAAATGACCATCACCTGTATTCAGGTCCCAGTGTTTCCTCCAAAGTGCTCTGCTAAATGAGCTGAGAATAGAAACTGCTGTATTTTTAGATAAAATTTCTTTGGGAAATAGCTTCTGTTTTGTCAGTAATCCTCTGGCTGATTTTTTAAACTGATATTTCCAATGCTACTGAAGAGCTTTGGGATAAATGGATTGTAATAGAGAAAAGCTGTTCTAGAGTGCTGCATTGCTGGTGGGCCTCGGGAAATAAGGGAACGGAGGAGATGCCCACAAACGACGGGCCCCCCGGGCCAAGAGAGAGCACCTGAAAGCAAGGCAGGAGTGAGCACATCGGCGGCAGGGCCACACCGGTGCCTCCCATGAGGGGAACTGGATTATGCTAGCTGTGCCGCACATCTGGGACCAGTCTGTTCTGTCCGTTTCTGACAACGTGAGGAGTTTGGTGCCCTGCCGGTCCCTCTGCCTCTCCCAGCTCCTATCAGATGGTTATTTTTATATTGCAAAGCTAGTAAGATATCTCTTTTGTTCCGTAACCATAGTTAAGTCTCCCTTGGCCTCAAGTGTCTGTGTGGCAGTGTATTTAGGGCCCAGGACAGCAGTCCCTCCCTGCTGGCCCAGAAGCACGAGCCTGAGCCAGTGGGAAGGAAACCTTGCCAGCACTAAGGCCAAATACTTTTTCCATCTGTGCCATTTCTTCTCTAACATCATGCCACATTTAAGTTTCTTTATATTTACACTAATAGCTTTAGTTCTTAAAATTTATAAGCGCTGTTCTTTTTGGTACAAGGATTAAATAAGGCTGACACATCACAGTCTCCCTCTCAGCAGTCTCTAGGAGGCTGGTCCTAGATGGCTCCACCTCTTCTCTCCCCGTCTGGAGTCTCCAGGATTCTGGGCCATCCCTTCCCCCAGCTGTCCCCTCCCTCCCACTGCCATGCTCTCTTGGTCTGGGACCTGCTCTGTTCCACATCTGTGCTCACAGGGAGCTGAGAGGTTCCTGCAGCAGCAGCTGAAAAGCACCAAGCAGCCTTACGGCTCACACCTCAGTGGCCTGGTCTTTCTGGAGACTTCTAGGGGAATACTGATTCATGGGCACTCCTGAGGGGGCAGAAGGCTGGCCCTGGGAGCACGTAACCAGTCCCTGCCCAGAATACCGTGTGGATGGCAAGGGTCACCTCCGCAAATGCCAAGACCGGGCTAGGCTGGCCTTCCCCGAGCACAGAGTTGGAAGACGTTGAGGGTCTCACGGTGCAGGAGTATTTGCCCAGGCTGCTTCTGAACAGACCCCCCGCCCTCCATGGAATACACGGGGCTGTGTGTGCGACATGGGGTACAACTCACAATGCCCAGGATAATCCCGGAGACATCAGGTGACGGGTGGTCATGGGAAGTCTGTGAAGCTAGAGACAGTCCCCACAGGCCACCCAGCCACAGCCAGCTTCCTCTTGGGACTGGCCCAGGAGGCTGCACAACTGCAGAGTGAGGCCTGGATGGAAGGAGGAGAGGAGGGCTTTCCGGTCACTTCTGGATTCTCCTTGGAATGAGGAGGCAGCCCGTAAGACCCGCATTCAGGCCCCGCCAGCAGCTGCAGGAGCTTTTCCTCACCACCTCTCTGCCATCCACACGGACAACGTTGCTTTCAGGATGTAATTGAGGAAAAAATAAACATTGCTGGAAACATTACAGGATGTGACACTTGCTGCCCTCTCTTTCCAAAGCTGTAAACGTGATGGATGACCCATTGTTGGATTATTATGAAAGATGAACCAGCTTATGAATTTCAACAAAACCTAAAATATCATCAGTGAGCCCAGTGAGCTTAACGGTTCATAAACCAGATGCTTAATTGTTGTGACACAGAAGGTTGAGAAAGATTGCCTGGCCTTTTTCCAAAAGAGGTTAGCCCAAGAACATGGATTTCCTCAGTAGCCTTCCAGTTCCTTCTCCTCCACGTACTGCAGCCAATGTCCTGGAGTGTCACAGGTCATGAAGATAGGGCACAGGATCTGCTGGCAGGACAGGTGTGAATGGGGACACACAGAGTGTGGACAGAGAGGGGACGGCGCCTCTCAGGACGGCAGGCTGCCGGATGTTTACTGCACGGGGGACTGTGGTGGGTCGGGCCGGGGGAACATGTTGGAGGACACGGCCAGCATGCCTGTAACCAACGGGACACGCCGCACAGGCAGGGGGGATGTGGACCTGAGCGCATGAGGAGGCTGGGCGGAGCGTGTGAGCAGAGACGGCAGTGTTGAGGGAGGAAGGCCGTGCAGGGCTGGGGCCGCGGGCTCTGCTGCTGAGGTCCCTAGGGGAAAGGAGCCGGGAGGCCAGATTAGAGCAAACAGAACCAGGCACGAGGTGAAGGGGGGAACCAGTCAGGGGCAATTCATGGTGTAGAGTGCCGCTGGTCAAGCACAATCAGAGGGTGGCAGAGAGGGACCTCACGATGCGGAGGCCATGGCTTTGTGGAAAGAGCGCGTCACTGCCACGCAAGGGAGGGGTAGCCCTGTGCAAGCCTGCCGTGGGTCTGTGTGAGGCGCCGTGGCCACCCTGTGTGGCCTTTTACCTCTTCTGAGCCCAACCACCAACCGGGTCTAGGACTTTTCAATAATCGGTTTACACTGAGGACTGTGAAACCTCTTATCACGTTGTGCCTCTGGCACAAGGCTCTTCCCACCCTCTTGCCCCTCCCCCTTCTGCTGACCTGAGTTGTGCTGTGTTACTCAGCTGTTGGGAAACAATTAACCCTAAATTATTTGCATCCCTTTTATTTAGGAAGAGCCTATGAAATATGAATTTTAATGGCGCAGTTTTGATGATCAAAGCTGTTCGCGCTCAGCAAATTTTCAGGTCTAAACAGACGTCCTAAATTATGAGGTGCAGTTCAAGGCGGCCTGCTTCTGATACCCATTCTCATTCCAAACTGGGCTCGTCTGAGGCCCCTTCCAGAAAGCCACACGGCGTACATGGTGAGGCACAGACTCGAGGGAATCAAAGGGAAGAGGAAATATGCACACAGTGACGTTTTTCTCCTGGGTTCCCCCCCAGCCTCCAGAGCCGAGCTCCCAGCTGCCTGTAGGGGCTAAGCTCTGTCACGGCCCAAGGACAGTGCCGGTGTGGCGCTCAGCCTCAGAACTGTCACCTGGCCTTCCCATGTACATCACCTTCCGGGAGAGGCGGCAGCTGCTGAGCACAGGCCCAGAGGGACCCGCAGAACTGCCCAGCAGCTGGTGGGGAGGCCGGTGGGGCAGCGAGCCCCTCCCTTCTCCCTGGTCCTCGTCAGTGCGGATCCAATGAGAACACTCAAGGAGTAGAGATAACACATGGGTCACCCAGCAGATTTTATCCTCGGTGACACGGGCCTGCATCAGAATCACCTGGGGTGTTCGTAGAAGACACAGACTCCAGGGACCTGCCCAAACCTACCAAGAAAATCCGTGCCAGTGGGCCTGCCGTTCCCATGAAACAGGCCCCTTCAGGGAATCCCAGGTTTGTTCAAGCCTGAGAGCCACAGGCATCTGAGTAGTGACTAAGGTGGCTGGAGGTCAGGGAGGCTGCTCCTGTTCTAGCTGGTGACTTGGGCAAGTCCCTTTCCCGGTCCGTCCTAGTCCATTCTCGTCGCTCCCATACAAATACCACAGCCTGGGCGGCATATACACAATGACATCTATCTCTTGAAGTTCTGGAGGCCCAAGATCAAGGCGCCAGCGTGACTGTGTGAGGGCCAGCTTCTCACCGCAGTCCTCACCCGTGGAAGGGTGGAGAGCTCGCTGGGTCCCTTCCATAAAGGCATTAATCCCCTCTGAACACCAGCACCTGAGTGTTCTTAACTTAAAAGGCACCACATGAATTTGGGGGGCACTCGAGCATTCAGTGCAATGCACCTTCAAAGCCTCAAATTTCTCTGATGCGAACTGGAGTGACATCTTCCTCCCATGGTATAGAACTAAAGATTCTTCTGGTTCTAAGCGGTAGAAATCAAAGCCAAACCAACAGCCAGAGAAAATAAAAGTTAAAACATAATTTTATTGGCCCAGTTCATTGAAAACTTCCTAAGATCCCAACAGTGTCCCTGGGCCCCCTCCTCTGTCTGCCTCACTCAAGAAGCCCCTCGCAGAGGGCAGCCAGGGAGCAACACTGCCCCGGGGCTGGTGTCACCCTTGGAGCTGGCGACCTCCGCCCCCACATGTGCGTCCACATCAGCCCGGGAGATGGTCTGACCCTGGTCCAGGCGTGTGACCAGAGGGACGGGGACTCTGATGGGCCAGCCTCTGCAGGGAGCTGCTCCCACAGGTGCCCCCGACCCCAGCGGGTGGAAGGGAGAGAAGAGGGAGTGGCCCCAGCACAGCTCACTCAGGGCCACCAAGGCCGTGGCTGCCCTCCACAGGGTAGAACTGGGGGTGCTGGTGCCATTCCCTGGGAGCCTTCCAGCCCTGCTGACAGGCCAGGTCACGTTCACAGGTCCTTCCAGGACACAGGGGCCTGATGCGGACGTGCTAGAGCAGAGGGTATCACCATCACACCCTGTTCTGATTCTGTTGGCCCCTCGGGTGGGTTTCCCGCCCCTGCTGGATTTGGGGTCGGGCACTGGGGTATCGAGGCAGAGACCTCCTGCGAAGTTATGCATCGCCCCTTCCCCCGAAGCCTGTGAGAGAGGTTGTACTGGCAGCCGCCGGGGAAGGATTCAATGAGCAATCTTTTATTCTGCAAAGTAAATATAAAACGCCCAGGTCCCTGTTTACTGGAAGGTAAAGAAATCATAGTTATCAGAGGCAGAAAAGTAGTCATTTAACTTGATATGAGGCATATACTTAAAGTGTCTGAGTGTTTCCTGATGGAAGTATTTTCAAGGGTACTCGTCTCAGCTGCTGGTTCTGTTGGCCGGCCACACAAGACACTCACACCCACCTTGGAGGAGGGCCCGGGGGATGGTTCACAAGGACACGGGAGCAGGAGAGCCGTGCTGCCCAGGGCCACCCCTGCAGAGTGAGGAGCCAGGGCCTCTGTTGGCAGCAGCGCCTGGTGGGGGCCACCCCAGGGGGCCAGCTCAGGCCCCCGGCACCCAGCTTCATCAGCACGCACCTCAGCTCCCCTGGGGGAAGACCTTTGGGGCTCAGGGAGCAAACCCGTCACCAGCCCAATGTTCTCATTTGGACCGCCACCCGCATTGACATCTTTTCATGAGGTCTGAGCCATTTGCAAGGACTGTGTCCTGTGTGCTCTGAGTAGACACCGTTACCGATGGGGACTGGAGTTCTTGGGCAACACGTGCCCTCCTCTTACATCACCCTCGGCTCACTGGGTCCCAGAGGACAGGGCTGTGAGGCAAAGCCAGGTGAGCGACCAGTTCTTCAGCAGTGAACTGGGAGGTCAGCCCTCAACCCAACCATGTGTGGAAGCCATGTGCGGGTGCTCTTAGAGGCAGCTCCCTCCCTCCCCTCCTGCCGTAAGAGACGACGATGCTCTCCCAGCTGTGAGCTTAATTTGCAGAGGACTCTCAGCTCTGGAGCCAGATCACACACACACACACACACACACACACACACACACACACACACGGTGGTCGTCTGGAGCACCAGACAACCTGGCTGGACAAGCTCCCTGCGCCCCAGACAGAACTCCCCTCCTAAGGGACTAGAGACGTTGCTTCTGGCCAGTTGCTAAGTGCCTCACATGACCCCCACCCCCATTTTCCCTCCACCTCTGACCACCCTTTTACGGGAGGGGACACGCCAGCAGGGAAGGACGAGGTTCTCCTGCCAAGCCTCCAGCCCAGACAGGCTGAATGTCTCTCCCCCTTGGTGGGTCCCCTCACCATCACCCTGGGGGTGTGACATCGCTGAGCAGTCTCACACACAAGTTGGTTGGATAGATACCTAGGGCCACAGCAGTCCCCTTCCAGCCCAGAGGACAAGCCGGTGGTTTTTAAACTATTGTGCTCAGAAAACACTTTACAAACCGGTCATGCCGGCAGGCATCCTAGAAAGGGTCAAGTCACCCACACAGGTTGTCCCCATGCAGCACTGGGCTGCTTTGGCATAGACGCGTTTACAGCAGGGTTCCCGGACGACCTGTGAACACACAACCATTTCTGATGGCAGAGCCAGGCATTCTTGAAACCAGAGCGTCGTGTCAAATTGTGCCACTAGCTTCACACGACGCGCTCAGGCGAGGTGCTGTCTCGAGGGCTGGTGGTCACACAGCGTGGCACAAACACGACTCTCCCAACCCAAGCAGGGGCTCCCAGCCCTCAGAGCTGCGGGCAGGAGGCACTGGGGACAGTGGCCTGTCCATCTGCAGCATCCCCGTGGGGGCAGCCGCCTCCTCCCCACCGCACCGTGAACACCGGTGGGGTTTGACCACGGCCCGACAGCCGAACCACGTGGGCCAGATCTGTGGGGTCTTCGTGACTGGTTACCCTTGCACCAGGACTTTGGGAGCCGATGGAGGTGCCCCAGCCTGACAAGGGCTGAGATGCAGGTTGACCCTCCAGGAGCACAGGGCCAGGGCCGGCAGAAGGCACCAGTTCTAGAGTGCCCCCCCCCAACAGCCCTGGGTGTCACCCGCCCACTCAGATCTGCAGCTGCCCGGTGAGCACCCCTCAGCGTGGCTGTGGGTGAGGCGCACGGGCCCCTCAGGAGCCCTGAGCTGCTGGCAAGACAAGCAGAGGTTGCACAGCCCTGATAAGAAAACCGGCGGAGACCTTGCCCGGACTGGGAGGCTGGTCGGAGGCTCGTAGGGTGAATGGTTGGGGAGCTGCAGGGGAGGGCGGGGAGGGGGGCCGGCCTCTAATTTGACGTGCACGGGAGAATCTCCTCTCCGCGGGCTGTGGATGCAAAGATGCCGCAGAGTGAATTACCCAAATTTAGCAGCTCCTGTGAATGAGCGTGCACCATCCCGCGCAAGTTGAGGAGCCCAGGCATCTGCTTGGGTCTGGGTCTGCTCTCTGTGTCTCTCATTCTGGGTCCGTGGTGGCGGCAGAAGCTCCAGAGAGAGCCCAACCCCCCAAGCGCACTGCAGAGCTGGCCAACATCCCACCCACCGACGTCCCACTGACAGACGGTTTCCACACGTGGCAGCCAAGGGCAGGAGAGGTACCTGCTGAACAGGAGTCAAGTCTGTTCCCGCCTTGGCAGCCGTGAGGCTCAGCGCAGCGCCTGCTGTGGTCATATGCACGGAGCAGCCACCCACCCCGTCACACACCCCGAGGAAGGAGTAAGACTGCATTCCCAGCTCTCTGCCCCAAGGTTCAAGTCCAACTCCCTAAGGCCACGCACAGCCCCTTCCGCCCCTTTGGGCGTGCAGTCCCAGCTTGGCACTTCTGTACCGTGGCGTGCAGTCCGTGCCGACAGATGCTGCTTCTTCCATCTGCACCTGGAAAGTTCTATTAACCCTCCAGGCTGGGGGAAATCAGCAGGGCGATTTGGGGAGGGACGGGGTCCCATTCTGAGCTCCAGGCTGCCCGCCAGAAATGCTAGGAGGAAGGTCCCATGGGAGGGCGCCGAGTCCAGTCGCTGGGCAGGGGGGTTGGGGGTTTCTAGCAGAAAGACTGCGGATCAAGCGGTCTGGGGATTCCTGCCCGGAGGCCTCACACCTGCCTGACTCTGAGTGGAGTGGGAAGGAGGGTGGGGAAAGTGAGTGCCAGGTGGTCAAGGGATGTTCCCATTGGTACCTGCCCAGCAGTCCGAGGCTGTTATGCTCATGGGCAGAAACCAGAGCCCAAATGAGGGGACCGCGTTCGGGGGCTTGGGTGACAGGTCTCAGCTGCCAAGCACCTGGATGGTATCAGCTGGACAATGGCCTCGAAGCACCCTTGCCTCTGAGAACAAAGACATCGCCAATGTGCCTGGGAGGAAGGCAGCCTGGTGCGAGCCTGGCAGTTAGTTGAGCACAGCAGCTGTGGGCGCCGGGAGTGAACAAGGACTTGGGGACAAAGTTCTGGAACCTGGAGCGCAAAGGGAAGGTAGAGTGGCAGGAGTAAATACGTGCGAGGAAACTGACACCAGATTTGCCCTCGGTTGAATGTGGCGCCACTCACCGTGCTGGAGGCCACTGTGGCCACGGTGAGTGGCCATCACCTCGCCAGAGGCTATGATGGTCATTTCCTGGCTGTGAACCTTCACAAAGCCCTGTCTGGCCTTGGAGAAGGGGGAATCCAGGAGGCTGCTTGCAGTGCACACCGGGACATCAGGATCCGAGCAGACGGCACAGTGCGGGACGGCCTTGTCATTCGTCACCAAAGGCTTCGGCCTGGTGTTACGGACGGTGCTGTGAAAACACATCTCGCCAGGAGGGCTGGGAAGTGTGCATCTTTATTTTTAAAAACTTGAAATCTAGACCCAGCCTATGGAGAGAGAAAACATACTGCTCCCAGGACTCTGGACAGAAGTCTGAGCAGGGAGCTGGGTCTGGGGCCCTGAGGGACCCAGAGCCTTCCCAGAGGTGGGACAGGCTTCAGGGGGTTCCTGAATTCACCGCTCTCTTCTCAGAGAACAAAATGTAAAGGCATGTAATGCCCAAAATTGAGGTTGGTGACAGAGATGGGCCATTCCATCAAAAACGATAAATTGGCATTGTGGGGGGAAGGCTATTATTCCGAGAGCAATAATGTGGTCCCCTGAGTTCCAAAGCCCGGCTTGGGGTGCGACTTCTCTGAAATGACAAAGGAGTGACTTCCTGGTGACTTTCCCCAGGGTTTCCGTGGTGCCCGAAGCAATTCCATCCACCGCCTAATACAGCTGATGTCCACCTTCTCTCCGGATTAGGTCCCCAGCCCTGGGCTTCACGGAAGCCTGAGGAAATATCTTTTGGTAGGCATGAGGTGATGTTGGTGGGGAGAGAGACCGGGAAGGAAGTCTTCTCTCCACGGAGCACTCACGTGACAGGGAGAGCTGGCACCAACCCAGTCGGGGGGAGCTCGCTCTGATTTGCTGTGCACCTGGGAGGTGAGGTTTGTATCAGCTAAAGCACCACATCCTGGGATTGTGTCATTCACCCACATTTGCTCAGTATCTACCTAAGTATTTACTTAGAATATGTTCTTTTAAAATAACTGGTGTTTATCAGATAAATGTATCTACACGGAAATTTTCAGTCATGGGTTTGAACTTTTAGTAATACATTTCTCTCAATATACCTTAAAAATGAATATACAACTGTTGTCAGAAACAGAAGCTGAGACTTGGAAATAAGGCAAGCTGTCAAGAACTGCTCAGGGGGTGGGTGGGGGCGCTGAGACCTGTCCAGGGGCACTTAGTTCATGTTCTTGTTCACTGCTGAGTACAGACCTCAGGCTCAGGTACATCACCGTTACCCTGGCAGAAATGCAGTAATTTCTGTCTTGTGGGACAGGTCACCCCACAATTCTTACCAGTCAAATGATCTCATCATAACATTTCTTTGTTAAATTGCCTATAAACACCCTGCATTCCAGATGCTCTCAACAACCAGAAGTAACATCTTGCTGATTTCCTCATCAATGAATGAGTTAACTAAAATCTTTGACATGTGACCATTTTCTGGATGTTTGAGAGTTGTTACTTTGTCTCTTCAAAAATTATATTTGGCAATCTTTAACTTTTTAAAGTGCACATAGGTATGTACCACTTTGAAGTCATTATGTACTCCTTCCAGGACTAAAGTCTGGGACAAGGAAGGAAGGGAATAAAAGCCATTGGGTGGTCTTGTGCAGACCACCCTGATGGGAGAGAGGAGTGGCTGGTTTGTAGAAGAACACTGATTCATCTATTCATCTATTAACACATCCACCCGTCCATATATGCATGCATCCATCCATCTATCCATCTATCCAACCATCTATCCTTCCATCCATCCATCCATCCATCTATTCATTTATCCATCCAACTATCCATCTATCCATCCACCTTCCATCCATCCATCCATCCATCCATTCATCCATCCATCTATCCATCCATCCACCCATCCGTCCATTCATCCATCCATCCATCCATCTATCTATCCATCCATCCATCCATCATTTCATCCATCCAACTATCCATCTATCCATCCAGCTTCCATCCATCCATCCATCCATCCAACCATCTATCCATCCATCCATCCATCCAACCATATATCCATCCATCTATCCATCCATCCACCCATCCATCCATCCATCTATCCATCCATCCATCCATCTATCCATCCATCCATCCATCCATCTATCCATCCAACCATCCATCTATCCATCCACCTTCCATCCATCCAGCCTTCCAACCTTCCTTCCTTCCTTCCTTCCTTCCTTCCTTCCTTCCTTCCTTGATTATGCACCTCACCTGTGAGGGTCTCACAGTGACCTTGGGAGAGACCTATGGCAAGAGGCAGACAGAGGGGGGGTGTGGGCCACTAGACAAGGCTGGGCCACTGAGTGGGTGGGTGGTGTCTGTTAAGAGGAAATAACATCTGAATAGGCCTTGGGGGTGGTGGTTAGTGTTTTAATGAGTGGAAGCAGGGGAAGAGCAGGTACTCACATATTTCCGGAGGAGATGGTGTGGAAGGAGGCACAGAAGTGGCAGGGCAGAGCGTGATGAGTTGAGGAAAGTGCTGGGCTCATGGAGGATGTGAGGAGGTATGCTCATGGGTTAGCTTCACTCACTGTGCACGTGTGGGGCACACGGATGTTCATCAAAGATAGCACGTAGCAGGGCCTTGAGGCACCTGAGCATGGCCCTCTGAGGGCCCAACGAGGGCCTGGCTGCCTCGGGGACATAGTCAGGATGCCAGGTCCTCTCCTGCCACCTTTGGGACCTGGCTGCTCATGACAGGATGACACGTGGGCTCCACACGCGCGTTGAAAGTGTCCTCCTTCTTTGCAAATGAATGCTTGTCTTGTGTCCCTGGTGACAAAGGATATTTGCATAACCAAACACCCCTTTCTCAGCCTGAGAAATGTCTGTGTTCATCTTGGCTGATAAGCAAACCCCCTCAGTGACTCTG
Organism: Panthera leo; assembly: GCF_018350215.1. Classification (NCBI taxonomy): domain Eukaryota; kingdom Metazoa; phylum Chordata; class Mammalia; order Carnivora; family Felidae; genus Panthera; species Panthera leo. The sequence goes on from NC_056694.1 coordinate 126,789, forward strand.
TAGACTGCTCAAGAGGCCCAGCCCTGACCACCCCCCTCCACCCCCCACAGTGTCCTGACCTGGAAGCCGAGGTCCCGGGAGCAGAAAGGGCTGCGAAGGAGAGGGCTGGCCCTGCGCTGGGGAGGAGCAGGACTCAGGGGGTGATGGAGCCTCCAGAGGAGTGGACCCTAGGGAAGCCCCAGACTCGGCTGTCTGTGTTCTGTGACTATTCCACGTGCTGGCCTGCGGCTTCACCCGTCCTCCGCCCCACCTCGGGCCACACACAGGACATGCTGCTCAACCTTCATGGGCTTCCTCTTTCTCCCCCTGGGTGGTCCCCCAAACTCCCTGATTTTGTCACTTCTTGGCATAGCCATCAAGACAGCGTGAGGCCACCTGCTTGTCAGTCTCAGAGCATCTGAGGGAGGCCCAGAGACAGACCCAGATCTCCTGTCTGCAGACTGGCCGAGAGACTGTGGGGTCTCTGTGCACAGGCAGAGGGGGAGCCCAGGCCCCTGCACACGGGACAAAGGGTGCTGGGGGGGCGGTCATCTGGTCAAGTCAGCAAATGTCTGGGGTGGCTCTGGAGGAGGCACGTTCCCGATCAGCGCCTAGTGGGAAAGAGGCTCTGTTTGGTTGCTCATGACTATTTCTTACAGTTTTAAAAAAACAAGCTTCTGTGGCCCCAGCGATCTTCCCACCAGGCACACACTTTCGGCCTACTCAGAGCACCACGTCCGAGAACCGAGGGGACTGTGATCCCCACTGTCCTGGTTTATTACTGTCACCTCCCCATCGGAAGTTCAGGACCAGCAATGGAAAGGCCCAAGACACATAATAAATAGAGAGAATTTGCCTTTTCCCTCACCGGGTGCCCGTGTCTCTTGTCTGGCACACGTGCTCATCACCATGCGTGACCAGGCACGGGCAGTGTGTGCAGACCCGCAAGGACGCCTGGATGAGGACTCACAGAGGCTGCCGGTTTGCAGCTTGCTCTGGCTCGGGGTTTGGCATCGTGCTGAACGGGGGCCCAGGAGGGTCCTGGTGGCAGCTGCTCGCCTGGGGAGTGAGGCGGCTTCCTGGCCACACGGCACCCTGACTGACTGGTTAGGGGAACCAGCTTCCTCTGTTGGTCTTGAGTCGGAAGTGATGGGAAGCAACGATTCAGGCTGACCCCTAACTTTGCAGCCGCTGAGCGGGTCCCGACCTCCTGGGCCAGTTGCTGCCAATGTGTGTGTGCGACCTCTCAGTCCTGCATTGTGATCTGGCCGGGCCACGCGTTGTCCACTGTCACACCTCTCTTGCAGGAAGAAGCCAGATCCGCCAGCCGTCCCAATTCAGGGTCCACTTGGAGGGAGTGCCCATGTCGTCAGGCTGGTGCACCCAATGTTAAGGCACTGCCGGGGCCTGTCAAAGTCTAGGGTCTCTAACACAGTCCCTCAGACCCTGCAGAACTGTAGGGGCCTCTCTGGAGCCATCAGATGGGGGTGAGGAAAGGCCTGGGGGAGATTCTAGGCCCCCACCTTGGCAACTCCCTAGCGACTGTTGTGATTTTTAATCCACTTTTATCTAAAAACTTATTGCAAATAGAGTATTAAATCATTGAATCCAAAACACTTCGATGTGAAAAACCAAGTTCAAAGGGGAAATGGACTTGAGTTGCCCCCTGCCTCAGGGGGAGACCCTGTCTGTGAGATCTCTAAATGGAGCCTTCTGGAAAGCAAGTATCCTTAGGTCAATTCGGCCCTGTCCTGGTGCCTGAGGGCACAGGTGTGTTCTCCCCTCTGCTCTGGCTGCCCCTCCCCCCCCCCCAGAGCACCCTGGCTGTGTAGGGGCTCCTGTGCATTGGGTGGGCATCAGATGCCTCCTGCCAGGGGATGCAATTTCCTCTTTGTGTGGGTGCCGGCCTTACTCTTTATAGCACCCACACCATTACCAGGAGGAGGAAACGGGCCCACTTACTCTGTGCAGATAAGAATTCCATTAATGTTCTAAGAATTCCATTAACGGTCGCTCTGACCTTTGCTAATTCCAGCATCATTAGCCGTGCATACGTTTCAAAATCTCCTTAATGCCAAAAAGCAGTAATGGGTGTCTGCTATGCTTGCTTAATGAGCCATAAAATGAACCAGTGGGTGATGTGTTTCTTGCCATCAAGCCCCTGGTTAAGTAATGGCCAGGCCGCTGGAATGAGGCTCTGCGTCCTGTCACCAGACAGCAGCTCAAGGCGCTGGCTCTTCTAATCACAATTGATTAAAAGGTAAAAATATTTGTGTGCACACACCTTATTTCCCATATCCTAGAAATTCTTCTCAGTAATTAGTTTCTCCATCATCATTTGGGGAGAATGTTAACACCATTGATCTTTGTTTAATTATGATAAATCCTCACGGGAGGCTCCCCACCGGCCAGGCCTCCCGCACCCCGACAGGCCTGCACCGCCTGCCGACAGGTCCTCACGCCCACTGTCAACCTCCCTGCTCAGACCCGCCTGGCTGCTGTCCCACCAGCCACCATCCCCCACTCCGTGTTGGCAAAACCTGTGTCTTTTCCTCAAGGGGAAACGAGAAAAACATGTACCGAAATTCTGATGCTCAAACAATACTCTTCTACATTTGCTCACGTCAAATAACATTCTCAGTGTGTGTGGACGTTTTAAGTGGTTTCTTTCTTAGTGCACATGTAATACTGTTTTCACAGATAACGGCACTATTTTCTCCAGATCTGAGTCATTTTGGAAACCGTTGCATTGTATTCCAGTAACTTCGAAATTCAAGATTCACCCTCCATCCCTCCAGGGCTGGGATATCCTTTTCCCTGATCCATCTACTTTACCAGGTAACGCCACAGACATCTTTAAGAACGGAAGCTTGCCTGTTTGTAGCTGCTATTATGTGTTTGTTTCTCTCTTCAGTTGAGTAATGTCTTTACAGGGGCAATGGAGACGAATAGCTTGAAGGGGTCAGATTTACAAAAAGGTTGTGCAGGTCTGCAGGGTGGGTTCCTTCTGCAAGGAACAGGGGTCACATAGGGTTGTTCTCACCCCTGTGTTTTATGACCTCCTCCCAGGCGTCAGCTACCCTGTGCAGTGCCCCCCCCGGCCCCCACTTTGTATGGCCAGGACCCAGGGACTTGCCTCCAACGGCTGGCTGGCTCTCTCTTGACGGCTGGGTAGAGAAGAATGCGTCTGGGGCCTCTCTCTCCCCCTCACCCTCCGCTTGCTCCCTCTGAGGAAGCCCCTGTCCTGCTGATGGAGAGACCCAAATGGCAGGGAGCTGAGGGCAGCATCTCCAGGGGCCGGGGGCTCTGATGGAGGTGCTGAGCGTCCAGCACGGAGGCCAAGCTGTGGCCAGGCTGGGGTTAGGGGCTGGTCTGCCTTCCCTGACCGCAGGCCTGCAGGGGTGATTCCAAAGGGGCACCTCCCTCCCTCTCCAAGACCCTGTCAGGAGCCACACTTGGTGACCTGACCCCAGGCAGAGGCAGTTTCTCACACCTGAGAGTCTCTTTCTCTGGGCTTCTTGGCCCTGGCTTCGCTCTATAAGCAGAGTTGGAGCACTCCCCACTTCCCCCGCCAGGCTGGTGTGAGGGGACAGGGCATCTCAGAGAGCCAGTATACGGTAGGTGCTCAATGTATGTCAGCCCCCAGCCCCCCACCCGCCCCACGCAATTATCCCCCGGGGCCTGACGACTTTGCACACCCCTCTTTCACGTCGGACTGTGGATGCAGTCGTCCGCTCCTATGCCACCTCGCAGCTGCTCTGGGATGCCTGTTCACTTATCACAGGGGTGAGTGGGCTGGAGGGTCAGTCAAAGGCCTCCAGGTAAGGGCAAGGCCACCATCAGCCCCAGAGGACTCTTTCCAAGGGTCAGGGTTGGGAGGCCACGTAGTCAAAGGTGAGGGGAGCTGGTGGGTCCGGGGGCTGGATGGTTTGCCTGCCGTCCTGTCGTGGCTTCTCCTCTGTTCTCCTTCCCAGGGCCTGAAGCCAGACGATGCACTGAAGGGGCAGTGGGGGAAGAGAAGTGGGGTGTGGACGCAGGTGTGCCAGGGGAGAGCCAGCCCCTCCAGACTCACCGGGCCTCGCCGAGACCCGCTGCCCTAATGCCCCCACCCGTGAGCCTGGGCTTACTCCCGTCAGAGCTGCTCCGGGACGGGGGCGGACGCCCGCCCTTCCGGGTGCCGCTGGGGCCTCCTGATCCTTGCAGAGGAGGCTGATTCTCAGGTTGTGCACGCACACACACGCCAACTCACGTGCACTCGAGTACACGTGCCTGCATGCGTACACGCAGGTAAACGCGCACGTGTGTGCACCAGAGACTGCGTTCCTCATTCCCTGGGCACCTCCCACAGGGGCTCGTCCTAATTCCCTGTGACAGGATGGTGACAGGAGTGCAGCCTGCAAGGTCTCAGGGCTGCTCAGGAGACGCCTCGCTGTGCGGCCGGGTACCCGCGGCCGCCTGTTCTCGCTGCTCCCCTGCCCATCAGGCACCCAGGACCCGGGCTCACTCCCTGACTAACCTGGGCACCTGCCTGGCCCGGCTGGCCTCAGTTTACCCACTTGTGCAGTGAGCAGATGGGCCCGAGTGACACTGGGGCCACTTCAGCTCCCACGGTGGAGGACTCGACCCCACGCTGCCGAAATCCTGGCCGGTTTTTCCTGCATCCCTGTGGTTTTCTGACAAAGAGGGGCTAGCACTCGCTATTTTTGCAAAAGGCCTGAACGCAATTGTTAAAAATAGAAATAATGAGGGAGAGCAGAAGCTTCTGCCCTTGAGTCAGGAGGCCAGGACGGGCTCCCAGCACCCTCCCCGGCGCGTGATGGTAGATGATGGTCGCGCTGCATGTGTCCTTAGCTCATTTATCCTTGGCCTAGAGAGAGAAACTTTCTGCCTGCTTTTTGCTTTTTTTTTTTTTTTTGGAAGGCTGGAAGGGTGCTTCAGGCCCAGTAGCTTTGCCTGCTCTGCACTGTTTTGGGTGCTCTCTGGCTGGCAGTGCTGGGGGGCGTGCCGGGTCCTCATGCCTCCTCTTCTGGCCAGAAGCCAGACCCCAGCAGACGTCTGGCTACGTGCCAGGAATGCAACCCCCCCCCCCGCCCCCGCATCTTTCTGCTCCCCTGAACTGCCTCAGCCCCCTGCAAAGGGACCATGAAGGCTAGGGACCCTCCAGCACCCGTGGGAGGCTGTGTGTCAGGCCGCCCTCCCCCATGTCCCTCACAAAGGCTGTGTAGGGCAGGGCCAGGGAAGTGGCAGGACCCCAGCACCTGGCTATTGCAGGCCTCATATCTTTTAAAGACACTGGAGAGGTTTGCATCTGGAAGGGGCCTCAGCATCTCTCCTACCCGGGCGCAGGGGCGGGGAGGGCGTCAGGACACCAGCCTCTTTCCATTCTCCCTCACACACACTGCCACTTCTCCCAGACAAGAGGAGCCCCCACCCCTCAGGAGCCACAGAGAGAGGCAGGGGGTCTTCAGAGAGGTTGGCATCCAGCACCCAGAACTGAGCTGCGATGCTGCCCCACGCGGGACTCAGGTCTGCAGAGATCTAGAGGTCCTTCTGTAAACTCTAGGACGGTCCTCGGGGCTCACGGTTGTACCTCTACGTTCAGGTGCTGAGATGGGGACAGATTCAGGGGGAAACAAGTCAAAAGACTTTCCTGCAAGCCTCAGAAGGGTATGCAGATGCGGCCAGAAAGTACAGATCCATGCGGGAGAGCAGGTGAGGCACCGTGGCCGGAGGGAGCACAAGGGTGTGTTTTGGAGACGGGGTGGGCACGTTTGATGTTTTGTCTTTTACAAGCTACTCCAGCGCGGGTTCTGGACCAGTCCCAGGAGCTGCCTACGATAGCTGATTGTGCCTGTCTGCTGTGGCCGTGGGGACACTGGCATGGACGTCCCCTGCCGTCCTGCTTCCCTAGCTTCTGCGTAATTCACGACTCCCTTGTGTGTGCACCTATGTACGTGCGTGTAGGTGCAAAAGCACTATGCACGCATGTGTCTGAGTGTGCATAAATGTGCACACGTGCATACCACAAATTTGCCTGTGGGTGCAGGTGTGAGCGGGCCTGTGTGCACCCAAATATGACACTTGTAGGGGTTGTGGCCTGCTCCTGTTCCCAGAGTGGAAATCAAGGCTTTGGCCCATAGAGTTGGGCCGGGGTCTGGGGTCCCCTCCTGTCCAGGGGCTTCTGGCCCCCCTGCCATGCCACAGCGCTTCCCTCCAATCATGGTGCATCCTGCACCCCAGCCCAGGGACAGGCAGACAGAAGGTGCAAGGACGGACGCAACGGGCCCCTGAAGAGGGGACGTGCACCACTGTGAGTTCAGCAGGCAGGCTGGACGCAGGCTGGATTTGCTGGGCTGGACCCCTACGTGGCTGCTGGTCTTCCCAACAGAGATTCTGAGGCTGGGTCCTCTCCCCTCTGAGAAGGCCAGCGGTAGAGGGTCTGGCTGCCCACCCTCCTGGCCCTGGATGTGGCTCCAAGTACGGAGGGTCTCTGCCTACCCTCCTGCCCGCTCTGCACGGCCTCGCTGGGAACAACATGGGCTCTGGGGTCCTCGGTTTCCTCGCCTCAGGTGGGGTGAGGGTACCCACCTGTGAGGTGTCCTGTGACATAACCGGGTGGAAGGCACCCCGCATTGCACACAGAAGGCACGCACTAGGTGCACTGGATGCTAACTCCCAGGTCCACACTGCCCAGCCTCCTTCGGCCTCCGGCCACGTGGTGCCTCCTACCTTCAGCCAGGGCCCTCCCCCAGCACACCGGTTCCAAGCTGCACGCCAGGCTGTGGAAGACAGAGGAGCCCAGCCTGTGACCTGCTCAGGGCCCGGCCGAGCGAGGACGGAGGGGGACCGAGAAGGAGGAGAGAGAGGCGAGCTAAGATCAGGCAGGCTCACGATGCCTAGACACCGGAAGAGGCCCTTGAAGCATGTGTAGGAGCTCACCAGGAAGGTGAGTGGATGACCCACCGAGCCACGGGGCCAGCGTAAAAAAAGGCCCTGGGTCCCCGGAGCCTGGTGAGGGTCTTCTAAGGTTTCCTGCTGGCTTCCTGCTCTTGGCACCAAATGGATTTCAGCAAACACAGGCTTTATGAGTTCTCAGTTTCTTAATTAAAAAAAAAATTTTTTTAAACATTTATTCATTTTTAAGAGAGAGAGAGAAAGAGAGTGAGAGCATGAGTGGGGGAGGGTCAGAGAGAGAGGGAGACACAGAATCCAAAGCAGGCTCCAGGCCCCGAGCTGTCCGCACAGAGCCCACCGTGGGCCATGATTCTCGTGGTTTGTGAGTTCCAGTCCCACGTCGGGCTCTGTGCGGACCGCTCCGAGCCTGGAGCTGCTTCGGATTCTGTGTCTCCCTCTCTCTGCCCCCACCCCCATGCATGTCTCTCTCGAAAATAAATAAACATTTTAAAAAAGGAAAGAAAAACGAAGAGACCCCAGAGAGCCCTTCTGTCCTGTCGGCCACGTGAGGGCACAGGGGGAAGACAGCAGTGTAGTGATCAGGACGTGAGTCCTCACCAGACGTCAAACATGGGGGGTGGCGACTTGGTCTCGGACGTCCAACCTCCAGCCGCCTGAGTGGACTCAGACCCCTTCTTAGGCACCCTGCCCGGAGCCGGGCCAGCCCGTGCCCACCGTGCTGGACCTGCGGGCAAAGCAGGAGCTGCAGGGAGGTGCAGACAGTGGCAATAACCCTTCCTGCAGGCCTGGGTCTCACCACCCGGTTTACCTACAGAAACCACGAGGGGTGGCGGAGCTCGGGGCCAGAGCGTAGAAGGCAGGACGACAGTCAGCTTCTTTCACATTCACTGATTTTAGTCTGTTAAGTTTTTAAAATGGCATCGACCAGATTCCAAACACCGACTTTGTCCCTGGTTCATCAAGCAGGATTGGGTCCGTGGTGCGGGCTCGGGCCGGGCCGGGCCGCTGCGCAGGGCCGCCCCCCTCCCTCTGGGGTCTCCCCAGTGGTGGTGCCACATCACAGTCCAAAGGCCAGGGCCCTTCTGCAGGCTGCATGGTTCCAGTGGTCACCTCCCAGGAAGTCAGGAATGCATGCCCCCAGCTGGCACCTGGGCCTCAGCCGCCCTGCAGTGCTGGCCTGCGGCCAAACCCAAGGCCAGAATCAGAGCAGAGCAATTCCAGATCCCTGGGCAGCCTGTGCTGGGAAGGCCAGACTCCAAAACTCCTGGCTTCCCCCAAGCCCGTCGGCAGAGTGAGGTGTGTGGGCAGCCGAGGGGAACCAGCCCTGGAGCACAGGGACCTGGACCCAAAGGCATCAGCGTTGCTGTGGAGTCACTGTGGGCATCCCGCGTGCCTCCACCCCCTGGCCCTGCACCTCCACTTTCCTTTTCCTGTATTTATGTCCTTTTCCTGTAATTATGTCCAAATATTATTTCCTGTATTATGTCCCAGACTGGGAACATCCAAGTCTCTGCACCTGCATTCTCAAGATTGCCTTAAGGGCACCGGCGTGGACCATGGTCAGATCCCATCTGGGGGACAGCCAGGAGCAGGCTCTGCTCAGAGTGATGGGGAGAGAGGTCACCTGGCCATGGGTGGGGAGGGTGGTCTGGGAGGTTCAGGGCAGGGAGCCAGCAGCGGAGTGACAGGAGAGAACGGGCTCTTTGGTCTTGACCACTAGACACAGGCCTGAATTGGAAGAGCTCAAAAACAGGAATTGATTTTGCCTTCCGATAGAGAGAGGAGGTTGGTCAGCTCGGTCCGTGCAGATGGTCACGGAGCAGAGAAGGGAGGAGGAAGGACAAAGACCTCAGTGTGGGGCCTTCGGGTTGCGGGGGGGGTGGCACCCAATCCCCGCGGAGGCCGGCCCGCCTCAGGGCTGTGCCTCAGGGCTGTGCCCAGATACAGGGGCACCAGCAGCTGTTCTGCTGCACTGACTCCACTGGCAGGAAAACAGAGTGGGAAATGGACCTCAGTCAGTGTCGTCCGGGGACCCCTACTCAAGGCCAGACCTGCAGGCTGTGCCCGCTGCACCCGCTCAGGTGCCCCCGGCCGCAGGGCATCGACACGGCCCTATTACCGTAGCGATAATGCAGAGGTGTGATAAAAGCCACCTGTCATTCATAAAATGTGGCGTCGCCTTTTTGCAAAGCCATAAGCCATCCTGGGGCTCAGCCAAGAAATGGCCTATAAAATCCTGAGTAATGACCTCAAAGCATGCTTTCCAATATAAGGAATATTCTAGGCAGCTGTTTGCAGAATATTTATGTGCAATAACTTTATACCCCCCCCCCGACTTTTAACATGTTCATAGTCTGACTCCCTCCCCCAGCAGCTCCCCACCACCCCCCCCACCTTAGTAGCAGTAAAGCATCCAGAATGTGCTTGACAGTCCTGGGAGCACAGGGCCCTGTCCCCTGGGTGACAAGTGGCAGTGCTGTGCTCAGGTGCAGTGCCCTTTGCCATCGGATGCCTCGGCACGGCAGGGGCCTAGCAGAATGCCAGCTGCCTTCGGGATCTCCAAGTTACCAGGGAGGAGGAGCTCAGCCCCGTCCTGAATCTGTTCCTACGGTAACGCTGGGAACAGCAGGTTTTGTCTGGGTTGGACGAGGGTGGGCATCCTCCCTGGCGAGGGCTGGGGGGGGGTGGGGGGGACCCCCTCGGACCACGTGCCCCAGCCAGAGCCTGAGGTGTGCAGAGGACAGGGAGCCTCAGGAGGAGGGCCCACCTGGGGCTTGCACCCAACAACTGGAGGAGACCCGGAACTTTGGTGATTTGGCCAGGAGGCTGTCAGTACCGGCTGCGTTACCCGAAGCCACTGCTGTGACAGGGGAGGGGCGGAGAGGGGCTGCAGTGCACCTGAAGCAGCTGCAGGGGTCACTGCTCCCCAGGGAGGACTGGACAAGCCCACACCTGCTGGGGTGTCAGCATGGGGCTTTTGCTCCAGACCTGGGCATTCGAAAGCTCCGAATAAGATGTTCTGTTGTAATTTCGTCTCTCTCTTGAATCTCGCATTTGCCTCCAAATATCAGACTTTTCTTGTCTGATATCTGAATTTTCATGTCTAATTGGCAAACCTATAAATTACATTATGCATAAAATAGCGTATGGTAAATGCCTTTTAATTCCAAGTAATGTCTTTGCAAAATTATTCCCCTCTACCCAGGAAAAGATGGAATGATCACTGGCAACTTGGAGATAAACCTGTCTTGCAAGTTCTATCCAGTTTGGCCTTCGTCACTCAGATCAGCAAGCGCTGATGGACATCAGAGTGATGTCCTCAATGCTGAGAGGAAGGAGACAGTCTGATTAAAAACATACTCAATTACTCTGTCCCGTCTTCCCCCAGACCTTCCCTTACCAGAGGCCGTGGCCCCAGATGAATTAGATGGTCCCAAGGCAGCGCCCTAAATGGCCTACCATCTGGATCTAAAGGCGCCCCCGTCGTAACGTCTGTGTGTCCGCACACGCTCTCTGACCGCTGGGAGCCATAGCTGGGCCCAAGTGCCCGTCACCACCTTCTCCATATGCCTGATCCTGCTTCTGGGCCTGCTTTACACGGCCCCTCAGAGGAATCCCCCGAGACCCCCGGGCAGCAGGGATCTGACACCACCAGACGCCTCTCCCGGAGAGGCGTCCTCAGCCCCTGCCTTCCCGGGAGCTCTTGTGCCGCTTCCGTGGGTGCCCGTGCTAGCTGGATGCTGTTGCTGGGTCAGCCCAGCTATGGCTCCCAGCGGTCAGAGAGCGTGTGCGGACACACAGACGTTACGACGGGGGCGCCTTTAGATCCTGCTGGTGTGCTCTGCCCAAGTGCCCGTCACCACCTTCTCCATATGCCTGATCCTGCTTCTGGGCCTGCTTTACACGGCCCCTCAGAGGAATCCCCCGAGACCCCCGGGCAGCAGGGATCTGACACCACCAGACGCTTATAACTCTGTGTCTTCCCCTCTGCTTTCTGTGAGGCCTCTGCAGGACCTAGAACACGGTGCAGGCGTCCTGGTGGCACTTCACCGAGGCTCTGTGTGTGCTTGTTAGAGGCGAACAGCTCCCGCATGACTGCACTCAGCTGAAAGCCTTCATTTAGGAAGCAGGAAAGCCAGAGCAATCGCTTGTGTTCATAAAGCATCCTCTGTGCTACGCACAGGGCTGAGCCCCGACCACTCAGAGCTCTGGCTCTCCGTTGGACACGTGGAGCCCACTCTCCAGCACCCTTCCCAAAGCCCCGGGAGGGGGAGGGGTATACCTGCCCACCATCGCTCGGGGCAGAAGCCACGGCTCAGAAAGCCAAGCGATGGCGCACGCCTCGCGAGTGGGGCTCGGCAGCGGCCGGGTGTGGACCTGGCTCATCTGGCCCAGGGCCTTGCCCCCAGTGACCCACCAAGGCAACGGAGAGGTGCTCTAAGCGTAGGGACTGAGCCGCGTGGGAACGGAGGGGTCTGAGCACCGGCAGCAGCGTGTGAGAGGCACCAAGTGAATCGCTTCCTTGCCGCACCGCGAGGCGTGAACGTCCCCTTCCAGAGCGGGGCCACCGAGGCCCGAGAGACGTCTGCACACACTCAGCGTCACTTTGCCGGTGAGGCACGGGCCAGGCTTAGCCCACTGCAGGACTCCCCGGTGAGGCACAGGCCAGGCTTAGCCCACTGCAGGACTCCCCACTAGCCTGCTGACTCCAGTTGGCCCACAGGACAACCGCCCCGTCGTGGGGCTTGAACTCCCGCCCCAAGGAATATGCAGCTGTGGGACGCAGTTGTGTGAGCCGCGGGCCCCGGCTCTCTTGCAGGAAGTAACAGCGGCAGTAAAACCCGCTCTGTGTGGGCGACTTACCGTGTGGGAGCCGCTGTGGGTGGCTGTCCGCCGGGCCCACCGCCACCCCTCTCTTCTTCCGGGCTGCTTTTGGAGCAGTGTCTGCACCGGTGATGTGGCCCCAGTGCGGGCCCGCCCCTTGTGCCTGCGGGGTAAGGACCCCTCTGCCACCCCCGAGGCCGGGTCTACTGTGCCCCTGGGCCCTTCCCGGCAGGTCTCCAGGCACGAACTGCCTGCCAGACAAGGGAGGAGGCCTCAGTGCCTGGGGCCCCTTCCCACCAGGTCCTGGCTTTGCAGGGTCCTGCTGAGGGCTCAGGGAGCAGAGGCCCCAGCCGTTTTCCGAAACGTTTCAAATCATTGTAATCTGCAGGCTTCAAAGTTCAGTCACGGCTGTAAGAGTCTTCCTGGGATGGGTTCCAGGTGACGGGATCCTGTGGGGTCCCGGCCTCCCGCAGAGTCACCTTGGGGGATGACACTCACCGAGGCGGCGAGGTTCACACGGGGCCTCGGGAGAGGAAAGAGAGAGCACAGCAGAGGGAAGGCCGTGCAAGGCAACCTCTAGGAACAGGGGCCACTTTGGCCAGAGCAGACGTCAGCCTGGTCCCGGCCCCGCTGACCCACGGACCCAACGGACTCAGAAGGGACCCTCAGCCACGTCCTCCTTCCTTCCCGTCTTCAGGGGCTGACAGTGTGGACTCTGGGATCTTCACATGACCATGAGTCACCCGCTAGCGGCCGAGCGGTCACTGAGTGTGTTTTCCACGGCCAGAGGGTGATACACCGTGAGAATCTTCCAGCGCCTCGAACGTGTGCTCTCCGCCAGAGCCGGGGGAAGAGCCCTGGGCCGAGGCCCGCGTACGAACCCGGTGCCTCCCTGGGAGGCACGGTCTCAGACCGGTCCCTTGGCACTGGTTTCGCCCTGCGATTGGGAATTACGGCTGCTTCTTCCTTCACCGTCACCAACTTACTCTGCTGAGGGCAGCTTGGTTAACCGTCAGTGAGCACGTTTTATACTTGTAACCTGTAATGCTCCAATAACTGTTTTTTAAGACCCACATACTGAGTACGGGACTGCACCTGCCTGCCTGTGTGGCTAGGACCGCGCTCCCTGCTTCTGCCCCACGAAGCTCTCCACTGGCTCTATTTCCCCCCAAGGCAAATTGTATAAATTCTAGAGCATCGTTTTATCACATAAGCTCACTTTCCTCCATAATAGAGTACAGACACAAGGTGTGGTCAAGGTCCCTTAAGATTGCTTCGCCAGCATCGAGTTCCAGCTTCCTTCCTTGTGTAGATGGTGATGGGAAGCTCAGGTCCGGCCCTGCCGGGCTGAGAGCAGGGGGGCAGACACACAGCAAATCTTTTCATCGTGCTCCTTCCTAGGTGGGTGACAATTAAGTGATGTGACTAAATATGTGGCATGTAAATGAAAACTGAGGCCTCACACACGTGATGTCAGGTGACGACAGACTATGCAGAACAAGGAAGCAGGGTGAGGGGCATCAAGTGAGGGCAAGGGGGCAAGACTTGACATTAAAATGGAGATCTAAAAGAAGTGAGGGAGAAGCCCACAGATGTCTGGGTAAATAGTCCCTCAGTGGCACCTGCAAAGGCCCTGGGGTGGGCGCCTGCTTGCCTGGGAAGTAGAGGAGAGAGAAGTACAAGACAAATCAAAGAGGTGGGGAGGAGACAGGTTCTTGACAGCCTTGCAGGCCGTGGCCAGTGCTTTGGATGGAGAGCAAATGAAGGGCTTTGAGCAGAAAACCTACCTATTCGATTTGTCTCAATACGATCACTCTGATGCCAAATGCAGCATGCAGTGGAGGTCAGGAGGGCAGGGAAGAGGCAGTCCCAACGGTCCAGCCATCAGTGGCAACTTCAGGAAGCAGTGGAGGTGGTGAGGACCTGTGTTGAAAACGGCGTTAACAAGATTTATGTTCAGGATGATTCCACCATGGTTTGGCCCAGGTAAATATTTCACTAGGAGGAATATGGTGTGTGTGTGGCGCGGGGGGACCTTGGACATGCTGGGTTTGAGATTTTCCTGCCACCCAAGGTCAGAGAGCCAGTTGGACATCAGTTCTGCAGATGTGGACGTGGGGTGCCAGTGCACCAATGATATTTAGTGGGACTGGAGACCAGGGCTGCGTGGCGACGGGGGTCCTGGGACTGAGCTGGTGTCTCCAGGTGCAGGAGCCTGGCAACCAGACTGGCCCAGGAGGGTGGCAGAGAAGGAGCAGAGGGAGGCAGGAGGGGACTGAGCAGGGGCCAGGGACATGCTCAGCGATCTGGAGAGTAGGGCCGGTGCAGAAAGATGGTGGGGGCGGGGGAGAAGCCCTGGAAAGTTCCAAGCCCGTGAGGACACGGCCGCATGTGTGTTTCCAAAGCTCTTCCCCGTTTGAGCAGTGTTTGTAACAAACCTCTGGTGAGTGGGAAGGAGCAGCAGCTTCCCGTGGGTGCCCCAGTTGGAAAGAGGCAATTTCCTACTCTTCGCGGTTGGCCGAGATTTTTTAACACCACTAAGTGTTGAATTTACGAAGTGGATTTTCAGCACCTACAGGGGATCAGAGGGTTTTCTCCTTCATCTGCAAGCGAGCAGAGCAATCGCTGTTTGGAGGTGCTACGGCCTTATCTGGGGGACGTCAGAGTACAGGAGTCCCCGAAAGGACCAGTGACTCTCCATCCATTCCTGCCACTTTGGGGCAATTTCCGTAACATCTGTTCCTGGAAGGTCCGATGAAGGTCAGGCAAAACGGGCCTGACTTCTTTGTTTAGAGATTAATATTTGACCGCTTCAACTTCTCCTATGATGATGGGTCTCGAGCCATCGTTCAGGGCTTCATTTGAACTTTTCTTTAAAATGCCTATTTTGTTTGTGCCATCAGGCTGGTATCGCGTGGCACTGTCCCTTTGGGGACTTTCAAGCCCGCCCCACTCCCAGCCCTGAGCCTCCCTCTAGGACTCTCCCCTGCACCTCTTTCTGTCCCTCCTCGCTCCAGGACTCTCCCCTGCACCCCCTTCTGTCCCTCCTTGCTCCAGGACTCTCCCCTGCACCCCCTTCTTCTGTCTCTCCTCGCTCCAGGACTCTCCCCTGCACCTCTTTCTGTCCCTCCTCGCTCCCGGACTCTCCCCTGCACCCCCTTCTTCTATCTCTCCTCGCTCCAGGACTCTCCCCTGCACCTCCTTCTGGCCCTCCTCGCTCCAGGACTCTCCCCTGCACCCCTTTCTTCTGTCTCTCCTCGCTCCAGGACTCTCCCCTGCACCCCTTCTGTCCCTCCTCACTCCAGGACTCTCCCCTGCACTCCTTTCTGTCCCTCCTCGTTCCAGGACTCTCCCCTGCACCCCCTTCTTCTGTCCCTCCTCTCTCCAGGACTCTCCCCTGCACCTCTTTCTGGCCCTCCTCACTCCAGGACTCTCCCCTGCACCTCTTTCTGTCCCTCCTCGCTCCAGGACTCTCCCCTGCACTCCCTTCTTTTGTCTCTCCTCGCTCCAGGACTCTCCCCTGCACCCCCTTCTGTCCCTCCTCGCTCTAGGACTCTCCCCTCCACCTCTTTCTGGCCCTCCTCGCTCCAGGGCTCTCCCCTGCACCTCTTTCCGTCCCTCCTCGCTCCAGGACTCTCCCCTGCACTCCCTTCTTCTGTCTCTCCTCGCTCCAGGACTCTCCCCTGCACCCCCTTCTGTCCCTCCTCGCTCCAGGACTCTCCCCTGCACCTCTTTCTGGCCCTCCTCGCTCCAGGACTCTCCCCTGCACTCCCTTCTTCTGTCCCTCCTCACTCCAGGACTCTCCCTGCACCCCTTTCTGGCCCTCCTCGCTCTAGGACTCTCCCCTGCACCCCCTTCTGTCCCTCCTTGCTCCAGGACTCTCCCCTGCACCTCCTTCTGGCCCTCCTCGCTCCAGGACTCTCCCCTGCACCCCTTTCTTCTGTCTCTCCTCACTCCAGGACTCTCCCCTGCACCTCTTTCTGTCCCTCCTCACTCCAGGACTCTCCCCTGCACCTCTTTCTGTCCCTCCTCGCTCCAGGACTCTCCCCTGCACCCCCTTCTTCTGTCTCTCTTCACCCCAGGACTCTCCCCTGCACCTCTTTCTGTCCCTCCTCGCTCGACTCTCCCCTGCACCTCTTTCTGTCCCTCCTCGCTCGACTCTCCCCTGCACCTCTTTCTGTCCCTCCTCACTCCAGGACTCTCCCCTGAACCTCTTTCTGGCCCTCCTCGCTCCAGGACTCTCCCCTGCACCCCCTTCTGTCCCTCCTCGCTCCAGGACTCTCCCCTGCACCCCCTTCTGTCCCTCCTCGCTCCAGGACTCTCCCCTGCACTCCCTTCTTCTGTCTCTCCTCGCTCCAGGACTCTCCCCTGCACCCCTTTCTGTCCCTCCTCGCTCCAGGACTCTCCCCTGCACCCCCTTCTTCTGTCTCTCTTCACCCCAGGACTCTCCCCTGCACCTCTTTCTGGCCCTCCTCACTCCAGGACTCTCCCCTGCACCCCCTTCTTCTGTCTCTCCTCGCTCCAGGACTCTCCCCTGCACCTCCTTCTGGCCCTCCTCGCTCCAGGACTCTCCCCTGCACCCCCTTCTTCTGTCTCTCCTCGCTCCAGGACTCTCCCCTGAACCTCTTTCTGGCCCTCCTCGCTCCAGGACTCTCCCCTGCACCCCCTTCTGTCCCTCCTCGCTCCAGGACTCTCCCCTGCACTCCCTTCTTCTGTCTCTCCTCGCTCCAGGACTCTCCCCTGCACCCCTTTCTGTCCCTCCTCGCTCCAGGACTCTCCCCTGCACCCCCTTCTTCTGTCTCTCTTCACCCCAGGACTCTCCCCTGCACCTCTTTCTGGCCCTCCTCACTCCAGGACTCTCCCCTGCACCCCCTTCTTCTGTTTCTCCTCGCCCCAGGACTCTCCCCTGCACCCCCTTCTGTCCCTCCTCGCTCCAGGACTCTCTCCTGCACCCCCTTCTTCTGTCTCTCCTCGCTCCAGGACTCTCTCCTGCACCCCCTTCTGTCCCTCCTTGTTCCAGGACTCTCCCCTGCACCTCTTTCAGTCCCTCCTCGCTCCAGGAGTCTCCCCTGCACCTCTTTCTGTCCCTCCTCACTCCAGGACTCTCTCCTGCACCCCCTTCTTCTGTCTCTCCTTGCTCCAGGACTCTCCCCTGCACCCCCTTCTATCCCTCCTTGCTCCAGGACTCTCCCCTGCACCTCTTTCTGGCCCTCCTCGCTCCAGGGCTCTCCCTTGCACCTCTTTCTGTCCCTCTTCACTCCAGGGCTCTCCCCTGCACCCCCTTCTGTCCCTGCTTGGCTGTCAAAACTCATGGGCTGTCCCACTGGCCTTTTCCATCTCCTCAGCCACCCCCCGCTCCCCGCCCCCTGCACCACTTGCTCCCGGCTGCGTTTGCTTTGGTTTGTCTTCATTTGGGCTTTTTCCTACTGCTCTTCTCTGAGCTTCCTGGACCAAAAGTTCAGTTCAGGGACGTTTGGTCCTTACGGGGTTCTGGGAGTGCGGCCATGGCCCCAGCTTCCCTCTGTCTGCCCCTTTGGTGGCGTCCTGCAGGTTTGATGGGTGCTAGTCCCACTTATGCTCATCTTTAAATAGCATGCAATTTCCCTTCTGGTTTCCTTCATGACCCCCAAGTTATATATATATATATGAGTGTTTTTATTTGTGATATTGACTCCCAGGTAGAGACATTTTTAAAGCATAGACCTTGTTCTTATTAAACTGCATTGTTTCAGCGAACAGATTACAGGTCACACACGCATATGTTTTTGTACGAACGTGTGTGTGTATGCACACTCAGTGAGCACACGCAGATTACCTATCTGCCTTTGCAATTTCTTGACAGTTTCCCTACGGTCAACAGATGGTCAGTTTTTATGGCTATTCCATGTATGATAGAACATAAATCATGTATTTGAGCAATCCACAATGGAAAAAATAAACTCACGTTTATTGTTTTATTTGTTCCTTTTTGGTTTCTTGACCCGTTGCTTTAAATTGGAACAAAGAAGCTCTGTTTTCCAAAGACCCCTCAGGCTGTGGCCATGTGGCTGGGCAGCGAATCGGCCAGAGGCCCCCCTTGTCCCCCGAACACTTCCTGTCCCCCTGCCCCAGCACAGAGGACACGGGTCTCAACTCACCTTCTCCTGCGGGGGTGTCTCTCCTGCTAACAGTACCTCCTTGTGTAAGTTGCACAGGCCCAGGCCCATTACCCCACCACCCCTGCCCGTTGAGTCCAGCTCCACCAGACAAGGGTTAAAACTGCACAGCCCATGACGCCTGGACACAGGTGCCCGGTGAAGACCATGACCTGCCCGCCTCCAGCTCCCAGAATAGCCTGTGGCCAGGGCTGGCCTGTAGTAAACAGCCCCAGGAGCCTCCCTGGTGGGTCCCGGATGAGTAATCCCTAGGAAAACATCGAAGGATCCCAGAGGTATAGGTGCCAGAACCTAGTGGGTGGGTCCCTCTGGACCTCCCTCCTAGGCCCTTCTGGAACATTCCCCAGCTATTTGGCCAGGAGAGGAGCCCGCAGCTCCCAGGACAGTCTTTCCCCAGCAGCTCTGTCTCCTCACCTCGTCACACACCCCCAAAGTCTCTTCTCCACCCTCATCCTTGTGGAGGGGGGGGCCCACTTTCCAGACGACTTCTGTCCTGGCCCTTCCACACCGCCCCTGTCCCTCACCCCACTGTCACCTGCATGCCCTTCCTACACTGCTACTCTTCCTGGGTCTCACATCCACCACCTGCAGGAGCCCTGTATTAACGGGGGCCCTTCCGCCAGGCCAGCTGGTGGCTTCGCGCACCCGGGGAGGCTCCGGGCACAAGGCTCACCTCCAGTGTGCTTTGACCAAGAGCGAGGAGGGACTTGTAGCGGGGGAGCCTGGACAGACCTCCTGGCTGCCCCAGGTAGTGTCCTCAGGGACCCGGCCACGTCTGCATCCTGTGCCCAGGCTACTTGCTCCCTCTCTGCCTGGAAAGCCCCTCCCTCCCCAATCCACCGCGGACCCTTTTTCCTGCTGGCCCAGACCTCGCCATCCCCACCACTGCAGCCCGTCACCCTCCCCTCGCCCCTGCAGGGTCTTCCTGGCCGATACCCTTGTATATATCCTTGGTGCCCTGGGGACCATACTCCTGCGCAAGCACCCTCAGAGAACCCATAGCTCAGCTCAGCACCCAGGCTCTCTCACTGGTGGGAAAGGGAGGCTGGTCCTGCCTTGCCCTCAAGCCACCGCCCCATTTCTCCACTCCTTTCCATACAAAGTTCCTCAAAAGTCACATCTGCCCTTGGTCTCCACCACCCTCTGCTTCCCTCAGGACTCCTGCCAGCCTCACCCCGCCCCACCAGGGCCGTCTGGATAAGACCACCAGTGGTCAGCCTCTGGGCCACACCGGCAGGCCATCGTGGCCTCCTGGCTTACGGTGCCCCTTCTCTGTTCACCTGGTTGCTCACACGCCTCCTGGCCTCAGGGGCAGAGGTCCTGGGGCCCAGGCCTCGGCCCCGCCGCCCATTCCCACCCGGTCCTGCGGGCACATCTACCCGTGGCTCTGTACGCTGGCACTCACAGTCCAAAATCAGACTGCTCGTGCCCAGCACCCAAACCTGGGGCCCTCAGTTTCCCCTGCCCCATGGCTGACCCCTGATTCTACCTTCAGGGGGTGTCTGAGCCCGAGATGCGGGGAGCCCACCCCACCCAGGTCTGAGCAGCCACCTCCCACCAATAACCGGCCCCCCTTTGCTGTGCTGGCGCAGCCCCCAGCCGGCCTTTTCCGGTCCTGAGGTCGCATGTCCCTCTTTGTCCCTAAGCCTCTGCTGGATGCTGGCCTGACATGGCCACCCTGGCCCGCTGTCTCCCTCTCACTCAGTTCCAACCTTGAAGAACATGCCAGATGCACTCCTACCCCAGGGCCTTGGCACTTTCGGTGCCCTGCCCAAACACCAGTCCCACAGACTTCCAAGTTGCTAATTACCGCACAGGCACATTTCTCGTCAAATGTCACTTTTTGGGGGGTCTTCCCTGGCCACTCTGTATAAATAGCCCTCACCTCACCCAGAATGTCCAATCCCCTCTCTGCTGCACCAACTTTATTTTTCTATGTCATTCTTGTTACCACCAGACATATTCTACATTGGCTCATGGGAGCTCCAGCCTTTGGGAGAAAAAAGTCCCCCAAATCTTTCCCTGGTCTCTGACAAGGCCTCATGTGCGGCTCCTGGGGCCCTTCCCGGAGCAGCCCAGCCTGGCCCACCTGGCATCTGCTCAGGGACAATAAGACAGAAGCCTAAGGGAGCTTCCGGCCCCACGTGCATGTGTGTCTGCAAACGTGTGTGTGTGTGTGTGTGTGTGTGTGTGTGTGTGTGTGTGTGTGTGTCACTGGATGTGCCTCTGTGGGTGTGAATGTGTGTGTTTGCTTTTTGTGATTTCCATGGATGAATCAACTGGACCGCATGCAATTACTCCCCAGAGCAAAGTACAAGGAACCAGGCAGAAACATCTGGCCAAGGGTTTTCATGCTATGTCCCCTGTGGTGCGGGCTCTGTTTTCAAAGGCCATTTCACGTGTGCACCTTAGCCCGCTGACACCTAACCCAAGTTGGACGGTGGCTTGTGGTCTGCTCTGGGCACCCGCTCAGCACCAGCACAGAGCTGTGAGCGAGGCATCATGGGAGGCTCCCACTTAGCGGAGCATGTGCATTTGGGGGGAGACGAGGCATAAACCGGAACAGAAGAGTTGCCTTCAGATAGTGACGGCTGTTGTTAGGGAAACAGAGTGGTGGGACATTGAGGGAATGGGGGTGGGGATACTTCGAAACCATGTGGGCAGTGAGACAATACTTCCTCAAGGTGGTAGCTGAGATGAACCACGAACTCCACAAGGGAGCCATCGAGTGGCGAACACGAGTCCAAATAACACCTCAGCTCCCAAGAGAGGCCAGCGGGGGTGGGACGTGAGGCCCCCTACACGATGTCTATGGTTCCTGGGGGCAAGCCGCCCCACGGCCACCCTGAGGACACTGGCCGGGGGAGGGCGGGGGGGGGGGGGGGACAGAGGCTGCAGAACCCCACGGTCTAGGGAGACATTGTGGGGCTCCAGGTCCTGCTCCCCGGGGCGGGGGCTGCTCACCACTCTCCGTTCGGACATCATCTCCTAGGCCACCTCCTAGGCCTCTCTCTAGGTAACCTCGCCCAAAGTTCCCTTTGCTGCACACAAATGGTGCCGTTGGTGTAGAATGGAGGGGGAGCTCCGTTCCAGGTCAGACCCACCTTCTCACCTAGTCCCCTCTAGCCTCCAGCTCCAGAAGGGCTGAGCAGCCTTTCACTTACTTCAAATGGCCTCCGAAACCCTTACTGCACTGATCACTCGGGCTGAGACTCCTCTCCCTCCTCAAGTATCTAGTGGGCGCCTACTACATGCTCGGCACTGGGCCAGACACAGAGATTCAATGACGAGTCTCTTCCTGAATGCACGGAAGAGAACACTGAAGTCCAGAGAGGGCAGTGAGATGTCCAGGCAGCACAGCAAGTGGAGGGGAAGGCAAGGGCTCCCTCCCAAGCGCCCCACCACAGACTGCTTCCCTTCTCTCCGCTGCCGGAGAGGCTGAGAATGTGCGGTGCCTTGAGCGCTCGCCTGTTTGCTTGATGGTGGATGTGTTTGGACCGCCTTCCCCAGCCAGGTCATTACCCTTCTCACCAGGACTTTGGACTGACATTCACATTAATATTCCCTACTGGGGGCTGGGGGCCCAGAGGCTGTGTGGGCCCAGAAGAGGTCATGTAGAAGGGCCACGTCTGGGTATGGGTGGCTGATTTTATGCATCTTGTGAAGCAAATGACACACACACACAGGCGAGTGAGGGAGGTGCGGCCTCTGCAAACACCAGGTACCTCCCAGTGCCAAGCAAATCTTAGGCGGGGAGCGCCCCGGCGCCACCAGAGTTAAGGCGCAGGCGTGTCCCCTTGGGGCGGGATGGGGCCTCAGCCGGGTGCAGGAGCCTCCCCCCTGCTCTGGCACCCCCAACCCCCGCCCCAGATTTGCTATTGGGGCCAAATACCGAGCTCCCCTCCTCTCCTCTCGTCCGAGGCGGGGGCGGGGAGGGGGGCACAAGGTCGCCGCCCGGCAGGGAGCTCATCCGGCGGCGCAGACGCCCAGCGGCTCCGGGGAGGGACTTGGCCGGGGCTGCGGCCCTCCGCTCATCTGGGGAGGAGCCGGGAGGCTGCAGCTGGCGGCGGCCGGCCCTGGGCGGGCGGAGGTCCCGGGGAGCCACAGCCTGGCCTGAGGGTCCCTCCCCGCCCCCCCCCCCACCCCCGGCGACAGCGCACCCCCCGGGGCCCCCCGGGCCTCTCTCGGCAACCGCGGGAAGAAGGCGCCCTCTCCTTAGCGGGCCCGGAGCTGCAGCGGCAGCGCGGGGCGCGGCCGAGGGGAGGAGAAAGGAAAAAGGGAGCGGAGTCGGCTCGGCCTGGCGGTGACTCGTGGGGCCGCGTCTCCGCCAATCTGCGGGCGCTGACGCGGGGGGCGGCTCCGGGCTCTCGGATATCTGCCGGCCCGGGCGCGGGGCGCCGAGAGGCTCGGCCGCGCGGGCGCTGCACCTGCCCGGGGACCTCCCTTGCCGCTCCGTGCGCCCCCCAACCCGGTGCCCGGCCCCTCCCAGTTCCCCCCACACCCCCCCGCTCGGCCTCAGGTCCCCGCCTCCGGGGCCCTGCCCTCAGGAGCCGCCCCTTCTCCGTCTGGCCCGCCCGGCGCCTAGCGCGGCCCACGGACCCGCTGAGGGGTTGGGGGGAGGCGGTGGCGCGCCGCACCCCCGGGCAGCCGCACCCTGGCCTACATGGGCCGTGGCGTCGGGCTCCTGCGCGCCGGATGAGCGCGGAGACCCCACGCCCGCCGCTGCGTGCCCGGGGCCTCACCCCGCTGCGCCCCCAGCTCCGCGGACGAGGGCCGCCGGGCGCGGCCGCTCCAGAGAGGCGACAGGGGACGGCCCCGAGATGGCCGGGCCAGCGGGCGCTCTGGCGGCGGGCGCCCTCCACGTGGTGCGGGCCCGGGGGCAGCCCCCGAGCTGGTAGCCGCCCGACGCCCGGTGGACGCTGAGCCGCGCCGCGGCACTTGGGTCGGGCCAGGCCAGGACCAGCCGGGGCCCGGGCGGGGCGCGCTCCCGGAGGGCGCCCGGAGCCCCAGGCCGCGCGGCCATGAAGATGATCCTGGTTCGCAGGTTCCGCGTGCTGATCCTCATGGTGTTCCTGGTGGCCTGCGCTCTGCACATCGTGTTGGACTTGCTGCCCAAGCTGGAGCAGCGCGCCGTGCGGCCGCCGGGGGAGCCCGGCTGCTCGTGCGCGCAACCCGCGGCCGAGGCGGCGGCGCCCGGCTGGGCGAAGGCGCGGGGCCGCCCCGGGGAGCCCCCGGCCGCCGCCTCCGCGGCCGGCGACGCGGGCTGGCCCAACAAACACACGCTGCGCATCCTGCAGGACTTCAGCTCCGACCCCTCCTCCAACCTCACGTCCCACTCGCTGGAGAAGCTGCCGGCTGCCGCCGAGCCGGCCGAAGGAGCCTCGCAGGGGCAGGAGGCCGGCGGCCCCCGCGCCCGAGACCCCGCGCACCGACCGCTGCTCCGAGACCCCGGACCCCGCCGGTCGGTGCCGCCCCCTGGCCCGAGCGGGGACGGCTCCCTCCTGGCTAGGCTGTTTGAACACCCACTCTACCGGATGGCTGTTCCACCGCTAACGGAGGACGACGTGCTCTTCAATGTGAACAGCGACATCAGGTTCAATCCCAAGGCGGCAGCTGAGAACCCTGACTGGTGAGTGAGGCTTCACGGGGGGGGGGGGAGGTGCAGGCAGGCCCCGACCCCTCCACCCGGCCTTCAGCCTGTGCTCCCTTCCCAGGAAAGGGCCTTGCACATCCCAGGCATTGTGTAAAGAGGCCAGAGGCTCAGGAACCCTGGGAGGGTACGGACCCTCACGGCCAAGCAATGCCCCACCCAGGGGAGCTTTGTGGGGTGGGGCAGCATGCTGTCTCTTGCTCAGGGCACTGCCTTTGTCTCCAGAATGACTGCCTCCTTGAGAAGGGCTGCTGGGTGGTTTGGGGACTGTTCCCTGTGGAGCCGAGGGAGGGTCAGTGCTGCCTTCGTAGGAGAGCCATGCTGGCCTACAAGCTCCTGGTCTCTGGCTCCGGAAGCCCAGTGGGGCAGTGCAGGCACGGGCTGGCAAGGGCATGAATGAGAGGAGCCACTGCCCCTAACCTCTCCCGGGGGAGCTGCCGGCTGTCGGGCCTTCCAGACACTCGGCGACGTTTCTCTAGTGGACACATCAGGAAGGTCTGCAGAAGCCTAACGAGCCCTGTAAGCCAGTGGCCGAGAACAAAATTAGCAGAGGGGCGTGCTGGCCCCAGTGAGGCAGAACAAAAGGGCTCTCCCAGCCAGGGTGCAGACAGCAGGCTCCCTTGGAATGGTGCCAGCTGCGTTGGGCGACAGCTGCATAAAAGGTGAGAAGCATATCCCAGGAGCACTTCTTTAAACTGTCCTGGTGTAAGCCCTTCCCCCCCAGGCCCTCCTCAGCCACACGGAGCAGAATAAGCAGATGCGGAACCCAGAGAAGTGAAATATTAACTAGCAGCCAGGCCGGAGTAAATAGCTACCTGCAAGAGGTTACCCGAGCAACGCAGGGAAAAGGCCAGGTCTCCAAAACATCTCATAAAAATCCTTTCTACCCTGAAACTTGACCAGGCCCGGGCTTTTCTGTCTAAATACACCAAGGTGTTCGGTGGCCTTTGAGCTTTGACTGCTGGCCAGGTTCAAGGAAATGCTCACAAACTTGAGAATCAGAGCAGTGGCCCAGACCTGGAGCTCTTCACAGGAGAGACAGAGCCCAGGGCCGATGGTCAGTGATGGGGCCCCTGCGGGACAGGACTTGGGGCCGGAAGGGCCCTATTTGCGGGCGAGTCGGAGTTAGGAGAGGAAGCTCCATTTCCCTCCGGCCCAGCAGGAGTCTCTGTGCTCCCCCAGACTGGCCCCCGGGCTCCGGAGATGTCGGAGGATGTGCCACTTTGGGCCTCAGCGGGAGTGAGTGCCTGCTTCTTTCCTCGCTCCCCACCCAAGACTGCTCTCGTTAAAATCGAGTTTAGCTTCGCGCATCATCTCTGCCCCCGGTTGTTGGAACCAAAAGAGAGTGCCCAGGGAAGGTCTCTGACAGGCGGGGCGTGTCTGCGTGTGCGCATAGCGCGCGGTCAGAGACGGCTCGCTGGTCTGCCCCCAGGAAGAGCTGGTGGCCTCTCACCCCCCAAGCTGACATCAGGCTTGTTGGGCTGCTTGGGTGACCCCAGGACAGACGAGGCAGGGCCTGGCGCTGATGTTCTGGACTTGGTCCTGATGTAGTTACAGCTGTCTGGGTGTCTCCTGAGCGCAAGTAGGAATTACCGCCTTTAGCTATGTCATTAGTGACAAGAACAGTAGCCGCAGAAAAAGTGCCGACGTCCGCAGGGTCCTGTCTGAGCAGAGGCCCCTTTGAGTACGTCTGCATCGGTTTGGACCCAAAGTGAAAACCTAGGCGTGGGCACCAGCTCCTCCTTATCCATCCGGGCCTCAGCACTCCGTTCCTTCCCTGCTGACTCCGGTCACCTTAATTTTCTGCAGGCCGCGCGAAGGCACGGAGAACGAAGAATTCTTGCCCACCGGGGAGGCGGCAGTGGACTCCTACCCCAACTGGCTAAAGTTCCACATCGGCATTAACCGGTACGAGCTCTACTCCAGACATAACCCCGCCATCGAAGCCCTGCTGCATGACCTCAGCGCTCAGAAGATCACCAGTGTTGGTAGGTGCAGGTCTGGGGCTGCAGACAGGCACCTGCAGAAGGCAAGGGCTGCCTTCCTCCGCAGGAGACGGGGTGGGGGGGGGGGGAGCTATCGCTCCTCGGCTTCTTGCCGGAGCATCACTTCCTGGGATGATTTATGCGGCACCTTCTGGGAGGGGAGCGATGCTTCCGATGCCGTCAGCGGGCCAGGGGCTGCTGCCCACTGTGACAAGGCTGGCGAGGGAGACAGAGGGGCCTCAGAGCCTTGCTGTTGCGTTCCGCTGACCCCCTTGAGGAGGTCCCCCGGAGGAGCACCTCCCAGACCGCAGGTCTCCCTTCCAGGGGTAAAGAGGGGACACACACCCCTGGTGGCTGCGGCCCCTCCCTCAGCACAGCAGGGGGACACATGCAGAACTCACAGGCGTGTGGTTCGGGAGCAGCTCTGCATCAGAGCTCTGCCAGGTGCTCCTGTCATCTCCTGTGCGCGAGGAGTGACCAGGGCTCGACTGTCTGGGGTGGAGGCCCGAGCACTTAGTAATTCAGAGGCAACATCTCTGAGTACTTTGGGATCTGCTGACTCGGACGAAAAGGGGCATCCAGTTACTGATTTCCGGCAAATGTGTCAGGGGCAGTTTCTGAGCACGGAGGTTTGGTGCCATTGTTCTCAGGCCTGAAAGCAATCGTTTGTGAAGGTCCCCACTAGTCACCGGTGGTGGTGGCTCAGTGGCGAGAGGGATGGGCTGAGGCCCTGGGGTGGAAAGAATAGTTCTGGGGGTTCTGCCAGGAGCTGGCCTCAGTACACACAGCCGGGAAGGGGTGGAGGTAGGCCAGTCGGGGGGTGACATGAGTGTAGGTCCCCACCCTGTGCTGTGGAACAGACGGACAGTTCTCTGACACAGTCTTCCTGGCGTTTTCCCAAGGAGCCACGGTGCTGAAAGGGCCCCAGTGCCCTGGGGCTCTGTCCAGTTGCTGACCAGGGGAGTGAGGCTGGCAAGTGGGTTCTGCGGGGGGCTTTTAGGGGCTGTTTCCGGCTCTCTCTGGCCGGTGCCGAGCTGTCTGCTGGGCACCTGCCACATGCCAGGACTGCTCACCCGCGTGAAGGAGAGCTGGCAAGAACAAGCTGGCGTTTTCCTCTCTTAGCTGGCTATGCAGGAGGGGTCTGAGCACCTCCCCAGACCGCAGCCCTGTCCCCGGCTCTCCCCGTGGAAAGCCCAGCCTCCCTTCTGCCTCTTGTAGGTGTCGGGGGCTTTAGGCGGTGCTGGGAAGCAGGCTGTGTGCATGACAGGAACTGTGCCCAGACAGCCACAGCCGGGTGCCCCCTTCACTCTTGAGAGTAGACGAGGCCATTAAAGACATATCCCGGGCATCGACCAACTCACTCCTCACCCATTGAGCAGAGTTTCTCGGGCACCTGCTGACCTCCAGGCCCCGTTCTGCGTAGCGGTTTGAGGGTGAATGAACCTCAACAAGATTCCGCCGTGGATGACCCAAGAGGCCCAGGGAGGCCAGGAAACGGACACGCTGAGGAAGACAAATGCTTTGAACGCTGTTTGCACAAAATCTAGGAGGAGGGTTTAGAAAGGAGATGACCTTCATCTGGAAGGAGGGGTACGGAGGACCTTCTGTGAGAAAAGACATCTGATCTGGGGCTTAGATGAAGTGTTTGCAGTTGTCATAGAAGGGGGCAGGGAGGGCTGGGCTTTCCAGGGAAAGAATAACATTTTAAAATTTAAAATTAAAAAATTTAAAATTTAAAATTAGAAACGGTTTTAGACAATACAGTATTAAAAGAGCCTGCTCTGCCGCTGTCCGTGGTGCCCCTCTCTGCCTCAGTTTCCCCATCTGTCCAATGGGCTTGTGCCCGCTCAGGTACACTGCATTTGTTCTAATAAGATGATGTCTGTGAGTCTGCAGGGTCACCACTCTCAATGCGGGGTCTGGGGTGCAGGAAGGGCTGCTGGGATTCCAGAGGCTGGCCAGGCTCACCGTGTCCTTCAGGGAACAGACGGCCTCCGGCTCTCCTCGGACACCCGCGCGATGCAGAGGACAGGGCCCGGCAGCTCAGGGAGAACACAGGCACCCTGCTCTCTCTGACCCCCAGGGGTCTGGACTTGAGGCACCTCCCACCCACTTTTGGCCTGCCCCTGGGCAGGGGTGCCCAAGTTTCCTGACCACGGTGGACTGAGCCAGGGGCTGGGGATCTCATCCCAGGGTCCTGCTTGGCCCAGGCCTGGTGGTGTGAAGGGGGAGTGATTCCTGATGGGCTGTCTGTGCTGATCCCACTCACTCCTAGACTGCTCTGGCCTCGCTGGTCTTTCCCAGTCACTGTGCGGGACCCAGTCGGTGCTGGGAGTCTGACTGATGCCCCTGGTGCCTGGTGTGAGTCTGGGTTGGCAGATTAATCTCAGGAACTTTGGGTTCTCACGCGGAACATAAAGATGGTTATGACCTAGACCCTATAATCTCCACTTGCAAATCTGAAATCCAAGTGTAACTCGTTCAACAGCAAAACCTGACCCAACCTGAACTTATATGGAGGCAAAACCTTAATTCACAAGGCTATTTATGAACCTTTTTTTCTCTCCCTTGGAGTAAATATTCACATGTTCCTCTGAGGCAGTAAGAGTATGTTTAATTACGGGGTTCTGCCCAGACCTATCGGGGCCGCGACCTAATGTGTGGGAGGGACACGTTATTTGCGCCTTCTGTCGGCTGAGATGTTTGAAACCCTGGAGCGCTTCTGTCTTCCGAGATTTTGATGAACGGCGTGGCCCTACGAAACCTGTATCACAGGGCTGCTGAGAGGCTTCGATGAGCGAGTGAGAGAAAGAGGTGGAAATAGAGGCTAGGGAGCGTCTCTGCAGGCAGGTGTGTGTTGGGGCAGCGTTCCAGGGCAGACCAGAGCCTCCTTGCTTGCCCAGAGCAGCGCGAGCTGGACAGGCCAGGGGAAGGCCTCGGCCGACCCTTGGCCCCGCACTCCCTGCTGCCTCAGTGAGCCCCCAGGTGAGCTCACACTTGTGAAAAGGCTCTGGTCCACAGGCAGCGGGAGGAGAAGGGCTGGCCCTGCTCCGGGCTGCAGGAGTCCCTCAAAGATGCAGGCTTCCTGGGCGGTGTGTGCTCCCACATCCAGTTGGATGTTCTGCTTAAAAGCCCAGCTGCCTGAGGCCTTAGCCCCTGGCGGGGCCCTTGGCTTAGGAGAGCCAGCCGGGCAGGTCTGTAAATGCAGGCCCTGGGTAGGAGCTGTCTGCTGCTGGAGGCCTCTGTGCCTGTCACTGCTGTGACCCGGGATTGGGCACAGCCTTTGAAGGTCTCGTGGGGGACCCTGGATGGCAGCCCCTTTCCTGGAGCCCAAGCCTGCCTCAGGGCCAAGGTTCAGCAATGCCACCCTCCTGAACACGAAATGGGAGAAAGACGTAGAAATCACACTGACCCACACTCGTGGCGTACAGGCGAGTCTAAATCTAAGGAGCTGGAGATCCAACCCACTTCCAAAGCGCCTTCTGCAAACCGGGAACCGCCCCCACGAGGCAGGTCTCGCGCATCCCTGCTCAGAGCTCTGTCCCTTTCACCTTCAAGTTGTGCATCCCGCTACCAAACACGAGCGCGGAAACATTGTTTCTGCAGGCTTCCCAGAGCTTCCCCTCGGAACGGTTGCATTAAATCGCCCCCGTTCGGAACCGCTCGATCCACTTTGAAGCACGTGTGGCCTTCGGTACAGCTGCTGTGGCCGACAGAGATTTATTTATAGCCGGGCTCCTGGCTGCTTGGTAACAGCCGTTCGCTGCCTTTAAAGAGGCTTGGGACGTTATCTACCTCTATTCAGCTTGAAATCAGGCATGCAGCGCCTTCGGCTCGGGCCAGTGATAATTAAATCGCTATCGTGCACAATTATGGATGCAAAGAATAAATGACACAATTAACCGCTCTGTACTTGGAATTGCTTAATAAGGAAAAGAAGTCACACTAGCATGAGAGGATTCAGGCAGCCTCCAGCTGAAAGACGCCACCCATACTCCATCCAGGTCGGGACACGACCGTGGTCGGTCCCTGAACAAAGAGCTGCTCCCTTAGACCGAAGTTTTGGGCGCTAATTGATCTAGCTGGGTCGGGACTAATTGGCCAGCGAGCTTCCAAGAACAAAGGCTGTGGCTGGGACGGCCAGGGTGGGCAGCCGCCCTGGGGGCTCCTGGGGGCCGCCCTAATTGGTCGGAGGCCAGCTCCTCAGGAAGGCAGTTCCAGCCCCAGAGAGGCCACAGTCCCCCTCCCGCCCTGGGGGCCACTCGGGGCCCAGACCCCAGATGCTGGCTCTCCAACCTGTAAACTGACCAGTGACAAGGCTCAATCCGCGGGAGGCACCGTAGGTCATCAGGGAGGAAGGACACAGCCCACCCAGAGGACGATGGCAGGCAGCACGCCAGAGAAGGTGATACAGCTGAGCCCCGCCCTCCCCCTCGGTTTCCCTTCCAGCCATCTGGTCCGAGATCAAGAACAAAGCCCACCAAGTGGGTACCTGCTTTCTCCTTCTTGAGCAGAGACAACAGCTGGGGCCCCGGAATCCCACAGCCATGTATTCTATTGTGTCCCTTCCCATTGCAGGGAGGGTGCTGGGTTCCAGCTGGGGCTGTGCTGGACTTTCTCTCTGAAGTACATTTAATTATCAAAATAAAAGTGAGCAGTCTTAAAGAGCATGGTGTGCATGGCAGTCTAGGCTGGGGGCAGCTACAGCTCAAACATCCTGCGGGTGCCTGTGAGGCACGGAAGTTTGGTGGAGGCCTGCCAAGGCTTCACGGCAAGTGGGACGGGAGGACCCAGGCCCTTGTGGCCGCCTCCAATCCCTCGCTCCGAGCAGCCCCCTCGATGCCGGCACCAGGGTACCCACCAGTGACGGCCAAGTGGACGCGCCCCCCACTGCTCTCCGAGGGTCCACGTCCCTCCACGCCCAAAGGCAGTACACAGGGCTCTGCATGGCACCCAGGGGTCTGCAACACGGGTCAGATCCCACTCCCGCCAGGGGGTGAGGTGCGTGGGGTGGGCAGGGAAGCAGCGGTGACTTAGGTGCTCCTGGCACCACAGTCTTCAAATCTGAGCTGTCCACGGCGAGGCCTTTGCTTCCTCTGACCCTTAAAACAGGCAGTGGCTGTGAAAATATCCGGACCACCTGCCTGACCGCAATCCCTAAGGACAGACATGGGTCCCACTTCCCAGACGAGGTGACAGAGGCCAAAGGCAGTAACATCAGAGCGCCCCCCCCCCCCCCGACTGGTGTGGCGGTGCTGGGGTCCCTGGCCGGGACGGCACCCCTTTTCCCTTCAGGGCTGTCTCTCTCCTCCCACGGAGGCTCTTGGTCCTTGGCCCGACCCCATCCTTCCTCGGGGGGATCCCAAGAAATGTAAAGCCTGTTATGGTTCTTCTGGGGAGAGCTGTGTTCTGGGGAAAGACAGTGAGCAAAACCCCAGACTGTCCAAGCGTCTTCGTGGTCACGGAATTACAGCGTCCGCAAACGTTAGGTAATAAAGTCTAGGGTGTGCTGTTCACACATATTGACACGTGTGCTGACTGATGCATGTGTGCTAATGATCGCTGCTCAGTGCTAACCTACCCCGTACTGTGAACGCATACTGGAGGGTACGGTTCCCAAGCGACAGCAGGACAGACAGAGCTGACATCCGTGGTCTGAATGGGGCAGTCACCTGCAGGAAGCCGGTGAGGGAGGAGAGAGCATAGGGGAGAGGCGACGTCGGTGGGGTAGAAGGAACTAGGCCAGACACCGGTCAGGTGCCCCTCGTGTGTTAGTGACCAGATAACGGTGGGGCCCAGGTTTGGGAGGGGACACGGAGATGGAGAGGAGGTGGCATCTGGGCAGGTGCCGTGACGACCCTGGCCTTAGCCTGGCCTCACCTGTCACAACCGCCCAGTGGGGTCGCCTCCTGGGATTAAGGCTGGCCAGGTTTGGATGGGCCCCCGTCCCCTGGGAAACGTGGAGACCCAGCCAGGTGAGGGCACGTCCACGCGGGGCTCTTGCCGCACACCTGGGCCTCTCCCCGAGTTTGCCTCTGCTTCTGTGGCACCTCGCAACCCTGCACTGGGCCACATCCCTCAAGTCTGCCTTCAGGAAGAAACCCCACACTGACACCCTGCCTCTTGAGGCCTGGTCGGCCTCTGGGCTCTGCCACCTGGGCCCTCAGCCCCCCAGGTCCCCGGGTCCATCCTGCAGCAGCAGAGCGAGGCCACCCACTTCCGAGCACAGGCGTTTGGGGGTGTCTGCCTCTCTCCCACCCCAGGTGCACACGTGACCTTCACCATGGCTTAAGGCCGTTTGCCTGTGGGTTTTGGCAGGGAGACCACACTTGACTTTCGAGCAGAAGTCCAAGTGTCTTCCGGCTGGCAACCCCAGCTCGGCAGACGGGACGGTGCACCCAGACGGGAAGGCACACGTCCCCAGACAAGACAAGGGCGGTGTCCACAGCAGGGAGTCCTTAGTCACTGGGAGGTTCTAACGCACTTTAATTTCTAGTTATTCTCTTGTCTGTGGGGAGGAGCCCGTAGCACAGTGGGAAACAAGGGGCGACAGTGCATGGGGAGTCGCCTTCCAGAACAAGAATGACTAAACAGGCCAGATTTGCATAATAATTTGGTATTCAAGAAAACCAGGACTACGGGTCCTGGAAAGAGCTGATGTGCTGTCGCTGATTGGCCCTGGAAGGAATAATTAAATCCAGTGACCCTAGTTATTACATGGAAATGGGGACATCGAATGGGGCTTAATCGGGCCTCTAATTTTTTTAATAATCACTTCTGTGTTCATGTTATTAAAAACGTAATAAATGTTCATTGTAGAAATTTCGAAAGCACAGATAAGGGAAGAAGGAAATTAAAATCATCTGTGGCTCTACTCTGGGGAGGTCACCACTGAAGCTTATCTGTGCATCCAGATTTTCCCACGCACTTGGTAGACACCTTCCAAAGAGGCAGCTCACCGAATGTAAGTGTTCAGAAGCCACTTTGCTTAGTAAGGAAATACTAAGCCGTGGCTGTGTCCGCAGAAGTGCCTTGGAGGCAGCAAGAAGGCTGCGTAGTGCTCCTTCACACGGGGTGACCTGTGTTGCGCGTCTGCCCCCGGGTTGGGCATTTGAGGTTATTTCCGGTGCTTTGGAGTGAAGTAGAATTCGTTGCTGGCTTTGCTTTCCTGAGGAGGGTGCCGGTTGGAAGAGCATCGCCACAGACCCACGTCGCAGGCTGGTCTGGGGGAACTGTGCCTCTAGCATCACCTGGACCCCAAGACCGGCCTCGGACTCTGCACGGGAAGGAGCGGGCTGTGGCCAGGTTGGGAACCGGGGGGGCGGGCTGGGCCTCGGCCATCACAGAGGCCCTGAGACCACGGAAGATGCTCAGAGAGCTTCAAGCTCCTGGTCATTCTCCACGCGCGTGACTGTCAGCCGTCTTGAATGTGCTGTGTGCCCGTGGAGTTCTAGATGCTTCACGAGCATTACCCGCCTGATTGCGACAGCAGTCCTGGGAGGTAAATAGGACCGGCATCCCCGTGCCGCATGTGACTTGGCTGTGCCAAGTAATACATTTCCCTCATTTGACTTGACCCTGGCCACAGCCCCTTGACGGAGGCTGGGCAGGCATCTAAATGCCATCTAACACAAACCAGCGGTAGGGAGGATGAGGACTCCTTCCAGGGTGCCAGGCCATCGGGAGCTGGGCACAGACTCCAGCCTCAGGGCTCCTCCACACCAAAGCCCCCCAGTATAGCATCCCTCCAGTATAGCACCCCTCCAGTATGACGCCCTCCAGTATGGCGCCCTCCACTATGTCTCCCCCCAGTATGGCGCCCTCCAGTATGCCCCCCAAAGTATGGCACCCTCCAGTATAGCACCCCTCCAGTATGGCGCCCTCCAGTATGGCACCGTCCAGTATGTGCCCCCTAGTACGGCACCCTCCAGTATGGTGCCCTCCAGTATGGCGCCCTCCAGTATGCCCCCCCAAGTATGGCACCCTCCAGTATAGCACCCCTCCAGTATGGCGCCCTCCAGTATGGAGACCTCCAGTATGGCGCCCTCCAGTGTGCCCCCCCCAATACCACCCTCCAGTATGACGCCCTCCACTATGTCCCCCCCAGTATGGCACCCTCCAGTATCGCGCCCTCCAGTATGCCCCCCCCAGTATAGCACCCCTCAGTATGGCGCCCTCCAGTATGACGCCCTCCACTATGTCCCCCCAAGTATGGCACCCTCCAGTATGACGCCCTCCAGTATGCCCCCCCCCAGTATGGCAACCTCCAGTATGGCGCCCTCCAGTATGCCCCCACAGTATGTCACCCTCCAGTGTGCCCCCCCAATAGCACCCCTCCAGTATGGCGCCCTCCAGTATGGCACCCCTCCAGTATGACGCCCTCCAGTATGCCTGCCCCAGTATAGCACCCCTCCAGTATGATGCCCTCCAGTATGGCGCCCTCCAGTATGCCCCCCCAGTATGTCACCCTCCAGTGTGCCCCCCCATAGCACCCCTCCAGTATGGCACCCCTCCAGTATGACACCCTCCAGTATGCCCCCCCAGTATAGCACCCCTCCAGTATGCCCCCTCATTATGGCACCCTCCAGTATGGCGCCCTCCAGTATGCCCCCCCAGTATGTCACCCTCCAGCATAGCTCCCCTCCAGTATGGCGGTGTCCAGTCTGGTGCCCCTCCAGTATGGCACCCTCCCCCAGTATAGCACCCCTCCAGTATGGCACCCTCCAGTATGGAGCCCTCCAGTATGGCGCCCTTCAGTATGGCTCACCCCCAGTATGGTGCCCCTCAGTTATCCTGTAGTCACCTGGCCTTGATCTTCATTTCCATGCACATTCTTCCCCACCCATTCGCTGACCCCCTGGAATCCAGGAGTCATCCTAGGTTCCTCTCTCATCTCCATACCCCACACCTACTCCACGAAATGATTCCTTGGACCCCCAGATATTTCTTTAATTTTTCCATTTTCCCCACCTCTGTCATACAAACCACCATCATCTGCTGTGGCTGCCTCAGCCTCCTTCCCCTGGCTTGCACCCTCCACCCATGTAGCCGGCCCCACTACATAGTGGGGGGCGGTATCTACCTGGTTCCTGGCTGTTCTACTGTCTTGTGCCGACCACTCCCTCCCTGCTGGCAAAGAACTGCCACACAGCCAGGTGCCCAAGCCACCTCCCTCCCACCCGCTGGGATGGGCGGGTGCACAAGCTTGCTCCAGGCTGGAAATGTGCTCAGCCGCGCCCTGACTCCCGCCTGTGACAGAAGCAGAGCTGGTGCCTGGTACGGATACAGGAGGCCCTCGGTGTGACCTGTTTCACGTGGTCTGGCCCTTGCCACATAGATGATGGGGTGGGCCAGCCCACCCAGCTCCTGAGGTGGCCACAGGCCAAGCCCAGCCTCCTACCCCACATCTTATGGAAACCCCTATTTCCCTTCCTTTAGCCCCATTCATAAGAGAGAACCGCAGTCTGGGGAAGAGTGGGTCTTTTCAAGGATTCTTTAGACTTCTGAGCTGGTGCAGCATCCGGGAAACCATAATGATGCTTCTGGAGCCATGTCCATCGGGAGCCCCCCGGAAGGCCCCTATAATGAATGAGCTGCTTCCAGCCAAGGGGTCGTCAGGGTCTCAGACTAACCCTGCTCAGGCTTCCAACAGAACCCCAGAAACTTAGACGGGGCAAGCAGTGGTGTGTAGGTGTGGGTGGGTGGGTGTGTGATGAGGTCGTGCAGGTGTCTGGGGGAGGGAGGCGTGGCTGGCAGGTACCTATACCTGGCCATCCTTTCTAGAAGCCATTCCCTTTGTCTATGGGTCAGACTGCCTGGGAGATTCCACCCCCCACCCCCCCGCCCCCCACAGACCCAGCACCTAAATATCAAGTTGGGATGTGTATCACTGTCAGTGCAGGAAACCCCAGACCTCCCAGACAGATGGAGCCCGCAACCACATCCAGAGGCCCAGGCGGAGCCTCGGGACCAGGGTGGGAGCTGCTCACTTACCCACAGAGGGACGAGCTGAGGGCAGCAAGTGACCCCGTGTCTCTTTCCCTCTCTCCTGCAGCCATGAAGTCGGGGGGCACGCAGCTCAAGCTCATCATGACATTCCAGAATTATGGGCAAGCACTGTTCAAACCCATGAAGTAAGTACTGGGGGCTGGTTGGGGCTAGGGTGCCAGGTGTGGGGACGGTCTGTGCTGGAACACGCAGGCACCAAGTTTCTAGTGGAAAATGCAGTGTTTCCTCCCAGAGGTGTTTCGGGCGAACTAGGGGTGACTGCTCGGGGCTTTCTCCCCATCAAGGCAAGCGGGCAGCACAAGGGTCCGGTACCCTTACCCGCTCCCCTTCCTGGCCTCCCCAGTCCTCCCTCTCTCCACCTTCATCCACTGGCAGATCATTTCTACCCCAGGGAGCATAAGTGTTTTAAACAAGGAGCCCGAATATGGACACCAAAGAATGCCCCTAAAGGAGGTGACTTTTGCCTCTCCTGCCTGCCTTGGGGGTCAGCAAACTTTTTTATAAAGGGCCAGCCAATAGATAGTTTAGGTTTTGCAGGCTGTATGGTCTGTGTGTCCACTAATCGACTCTGCTGTCCTAGCCCCAAAGCGGCCAAACAACGTGTAAGTAAACAGAACGTGGCTGTGTGCCAATAAAGCGTTATTTATAAAACTAACAGGGGGCTGGATCGACCCCTCACCTGTAGTTTCCTGCTCCAAATAAAGCAGAAACCATGCTACCAAAATAAACATTAGGGTACTCGTTGGCACACGAAAATTTGTGGGAATGGTGGAGAAGGGATATTTGACATCCAGGCCATCCCCGGAAAATTCACAAGGAGCATCGTGGTTTTGATGTCCGCTCCGGTGATCCATGTGGTCCCAGGCTGCTCTGCCATCTTGCGTTACCCCAACAAGGCTGTTTGTGCACCGGCAAGGGTTTGTTGCACCCGAGTGCCCACAAGGACCGTGCAAGTTGTGTGAGCCTGCCGCTCTGGGGGGTGGTGGGACGAAGGGAAGCTGTCTTTTGTTCACCAGATCGTGGCCATTTGTCCTGATACACGATTTTCGGAATAAGCTGGAACATCTCTTCTGCTTAATTTCCAAACGTTGAGAATGATGGTAACTAATTGAGAAGCGTTCCAAATACCTTTCGGGCCAAAGAAAATAGAGCTGCTAGTGTGTAACTTGTGACCGAAGGTATGATTTTGTGTCAGGGTGCTTCTGGGACTCTTGCTGTCATTCCTTGGGCCAGATGTCCTGCTGGGGGCTTCCCCGAGGATCCGCTTGGCCTGTCTGTGGTCCGGGGCTGCCCGGAGCAGGTGGGACCTTATTCACACAGGCAAGACGAAGGCACCAGGGGAGGGCGAAGGCCTGGGGCTGCCGGGATACAGCGGGCATGCCCCATGCTGGGGAGTGCTGATGCCACCCCTGGCTGTGTCGAGGGTCCGTGAGCACAGCACCTCCTTCCCTGTGGCTGCAGGAAGGGAAGTTCACACCTCCATCAGGAGAATCGTATAGAAGAGGGAGCCATTAACGGGCTTGGCTGTCTCAGGAGGACGGCTGGAGGCAGGTGTGTGGACAACCAGCATGGTTCATGTATCCCCGACTCACGAGGGATGACTGGGGTGAGACAGCGAGAGGGTATGCAGCCTGGGGGCAGGCACGGGCTCCTCGTGGAACATTCTGGAGGGGACTGAGGCCTGGAGTGGGTATGGGCTTCTCGTGGAACATTCGGGAAGGAGATGAGGCCTGGAGCAGGCATGGGTTCCTTGTGAAACTTTCCACCCTCCTTGGGCTTCTTCTCGGTTTCAGCCCCTCTGCCAAGGGGAACCAGTTGAGAGGTCGCAGCCTCTCACAGGGAGCTGAAGTAGAATGGCTACTTCTAGGTCCCTTAATGTCACAACGGTGCCCTTCCTGTCCCTCCACGGAGTGACCTGTGCGAATGCCTGCGGTCAGGACGCCCAGTGTGGGCGGAAACACAGCAGCATTGGTGGCATTGCCTGAGTGGCTGCTCTGTGCAGGCACTGCCGTCCTGGCACTTCCTGGGCCAGGCTCTGTGCCACGGGGTCACACATTTGTTGTTGTGTCTTCAAAATGCCTCTGAGAGTTACAGGAAGTAGTATTATTCTTGCTGTTGTTCTGCCACATAAAGATGAGGGAACCAGGACTTGGAGAAGTCGTATAGACTGCCTGAGGTCGAGCCGCAAGTCCAGGGAGCCTGGCCTCCGCCCCCACCCCAGCCTCCCTCTCCCCTGGGCTTCCCCTCCTCCTAGCCTTCCCTTCTCTGGCCTCTCCTGGCCTCCCCTGGCCCTGCCCCAGCCCAGCCTCCTCCTCTTCCAGGTCTCCCCTCCCCTAACTTCACCCCCTTCTGGCCTCCACTATGGCCTCCCCAAGCCACTCCTTCCCAGCCTCCCCTGGAGTTCCTCCTCCATGGTGGCCACCATCACCTCCATGGTCATGGAGGAATATAGCGGTCTGGCAGGGTAGGACAGCCAGGCTCATGGGTCCCCGGAAAGCTCACATAGCTCACGTCTGCCCCTTTTCTCCTGAATTCTCAGCACCCAGCCTGTTTATAGCAGGAGGGATGTCTGGTCCTACCTGTTTGGCACCTGAAGGCTGAGGCCACACATGGACCATCTGGGACAGGGTTTCTACCAGTGCTCAGCAAAGGCCAGTGGGGATGTTGAGGCCAGGCTGAAGCCATGGAAACAGGGTTGAGAATCTCTAGGCAACTGGGGAAAATGAGGCCAGAAAGGGAGAGTGTAGGTCCATGACCTGCCAGCTAGACTGCCAGAGCCATGGTGGGCATCCTGAGGTGAGCCAGGCCCCTTCCCCTGCACACAGCGTGGTCCTAGGCAGAGGACTGGCCGGGCACGGTGGGCACAGGGCAGGGGTTACAAGCTGATGGTGTTGCCCCCCTCTCGTCCCATCCTCTTGCTGCTCTGCTGGGTCGTATCCAGGCATTTCCTGGCATCCGGACTCCCCTCCACTGACCGTGCCCTGAGCCTGGCATTGACTGTGGTCCTGTTGCCAGCAGCCTCCACTCCCCTGAGGACCTGGGGCCCAGGCCCAGGACCCCAGGAGGCTGCACACGCCATTCCTGTGCCAGTGGCTGTGGTCTGAATATGAAAACAGCTGTGGTTTCTGACCATAGCATTAAAAAACTAAAATCCATGATTAATAGTTCTTTTTAAGAAAAACTTTCTTCTCTGAACTCCTGAAAGTTTTGTAAGTTGTCGGTACAATATTATGAATTAATTATATGGGAGTACTTTTCCTCCAAGATCTTGAAGGATATAAGTTATGAGGCTCTAGAAGAGGGTGGCTGGTGAGATGGGGGTGGAGACTGGGGGTCCTGCAAAGTGTGGTTTCTGTGCATGGGGATGACCACTTAAAGTTTAGCATTACACATTTTTAAAAGTCACTGAAAAACACACCCCTAGCACATTAGCTCACCAGTTTCTGGACATTCTTGCTTTAGGGTTAAAGTAAGGTTTCTAACAAGTTAGGGGCAAGATGTAATTCACGCATTGTACAGTTCACTCACTTAAAGCCTACGACTCAGCAGCTTTTACTGCATTCACAGAAATGAGCATCCATCACCACAATCCACTTCGGAACCTTTTGGTGACTCTAGGAAGAACCCCATGCAGTGTTGCCGTCAATCCCCGGGTCCCCCTCGCCCACCCTGTAGGCCCAGACGCCACCAATCCATCTTCGGTCTCCGGGATTTACCAATTCTGGAGTTTCCTCCCAGTAGAATCACACATAAACGTGACCAGCTTCTTTCGCCGAGCACCGCGTCCTCTGGGATGACCCATACTGTGGCAGGTGCCAGCGCCCCGCTCCCTTCTGGGCCGAACGATACTGCATCGTGGGGCTAGGCCACATTTTATTCGTACTTCCACCTGTTAATGGCATCGGGGCTAGTTCCAGTTTGGGGTCGTTGTGGATATTGCCGCCATGAATACTCACGGACAGATTTTTGCACGGACATGTGTTTTCGTGTCTCTTGGGTCCACACGTAGGAGCGGAGTTGCCGGATCTTCTAACAACTGAACTGACCTGTTGGAGAGACTGCCAGACTGTTTCCCACGGGAGCCGCCCCCCTTATATCCGCGGCAACCCTGCATCCTGGCCAGTGGCTGTTATTATCTGTCTCTTAGATCCCGGCCCCCCTGCGGTGTGGTGTCTGTCTCCTGGTGGTTTAGCCCCGCATTTTCCTGATGACTAATGATGTTGAGCATCTCGACACGTCCTTGTTGGCCATTTGTGTATCTTTTCTGGAGGAATGTCTACGCAAATCTGCCATTTTCCGGGGGGGTGTCTCTTCATTAGGAAGTTGTAAGCATTCTGTATGTATTTTGAGCACAAGACCCTCATCACGTGTGTGGTGTCCTTTGAAGCACAAAGGAAACGTTTGTTTTCGTTTTTCAGTTTATTTATCGTTTTGAGAGACAGAGCGCACGCGCTAGGGAGGAGCAGACAGAAGGAGAGAGAATCCCAAGCAGGCTCCCCACGGTCAGCACAGAGACAGGCACGCGGCTCAAACTCACAAACCGTGAGGTCTTGACCTGAGCCAAAAGCAGGAGTCGGACGACTGACGGACTGAGCCCCCCAGGTGCCCCCGCAGCCCAAGGCTTGTGTTCTGAGGGTGTTGGGTTTGTCTACTTGGTGGAGGCTGTGGCTGTGCTTTCAGCGTAGCATTTACGGGTGAACGTGGGAACAACACATACGCTACGTCAGCGGGGAGGTGTGGGGCTGAGGTCTGCGAGGCCGGTGTGTCCACAGAGCAAGCAGGCGTGGCCACGGGCACCATGTGCCCCACAGGCGGCTGCAAGAAGCCGGTGGCTTGGCCACAGTGGGTGGACTCAGTTGGACGTTCCAGAGAGTATGGCTCGTGGCGACGAACTTCAACCTGCCTCTCGAAAAGGAGCCTTCCGGGCAGGCCCGTGACACGGGCTGTGACCACCCCCCAGCACAAACATTCACAGCCATCCCACACATGCCCACCGAGCCTCTGGGCCTGGCCTCGTGCCTCAGACCCACACTCTGTGCGGACTCCGCCGTCCCGCCACTCAGATGGGACAGAGAGCAGAGTGCTCCGGCAGTGCGGCCCCAGGATGGGGGCCTGGCTCACGGGTGGTGCCTGTGCACGAAGCGAATCAGGTGGGCAGACGGCGGCAGACGGGGGCAGACAAGCTCCCCTCACCTTTGAGTGTGACCGGGGCTGGCTAGTGCAGGGCAGGCGGCTGGAGGGCTTTCAGAAGGGACCTCCTCTGTGGCCCACCCTGCTCCGGCGTGACCTCATATTAACCATCACGTCCGCAGAGTCCCTACTTCCAAGTAAGGTCAGGTTCGTGGATCCCAGGGTCAGGACTCAGAACATTTGCGGGTCCCAGGGCCAGGATGCGGGAGGTTCGCGGGTCCCAGGGTCAGGACTAGTATGTTCGTGGGTCCCAAGGTCAATATGCGGGAAGTTTGCGGGTCCCAGGGTCAGGACGCGGGAGGTTCACGGGTCCCAGGGCCAGGACGCCGGAGGTTCACGGGTCCCAGGGCCAGGACGCGAGAGGTTCGCGGGTCCCAGGGCCAGGACTCAGAACATTTACGGGTCCCAGGGCCAGGACGCGGGAGGTTCACGGGTCCCAGGGCCAGAACGTGGGAGGTTCTCAGGTTTCAGGGTTAGGACTTCAACATATCTTTTTGGGGCACAGTCCAACCCGTTTGGGCACCCAGATAAGCACAGTCTCCTTGTTCACCAACAACACCCTTCTCAGTGCCGTGGTTGACAAGGGTACTAAAGTCTTCATCCTCACTGTTCGTGAATTTGCCCTCCAAGTATCTTGGGACCTCATTTTCTATGTGTTGACAGATTAGATTAGACCAAGAGCAAATATTGTAAGTGTTTGTAAAACCCAATTCCTGCACATAGACAGCCATCCCTTGTCCTTCTGTGCATGGAACCCTATGCTGCTGTGCCCATGCTTGTTTTTGGAGGACCCTGTTTTGGGGGTACAGAATGAAGTGCTTGGTCACAGGGTGGGGCTGTGTTTGGCTGTAAGAGGTCCTGCCAGAGCCATCCGGAGGCCACACAGCGGTCTATAACCCAGGGCGAGGTTCCCAGGGTGGAGCCTGGTGCCTGGGCTGGACACTGATGTCTCTGCTCGCTGTGGGGGCTGTGCTGGGGACTAACGGGCAGGCGAGAGGTTGTCCACACGACCTGGAGAGGTCACAGGCAGTGAACATGTTGATCCCAAGGTCTGGGCCTCGGGTCCCTGCTCCCCTTGCCTAGGAGGGCAGGAGGCTCCCTGGGTTTGGGAGAATCAATGGATGGCATCGGGGCCAACTGTGTGCGCACAGCTCTGTGACACCCGTCGGTGGTGACCGCCCCTGTGCTGGGGGAGCACGCACCTGCTTCTCTTCCCCCTTCGCTCTCGTGTCTCCGCGTGGATGCAGAAAGAACCTGTGTCCAAGGCTGCCGTGTGGGTTCTGACCCTCGGACTTCCTCCTCTTTGCACATCTATCAGGGTTGTTCGGTCGCTGCTCTGGCCAGTGAAGGAGCAGGTGATGGATAGCTGACAGCTTTGTCACTCGCACCAAGTCCTCTGGCCTTTCCAACCACAGAAGTAGGCTTTATTTGTATTGCCAACTCCCCCTCGAGGAGGAAACTGAGGATCCAGAGGGTTTAAATATCAACGGGGGGAGGGCAGCCGGCCAGGGCTGTGGTCCAGGCTCCCGGATGCCAGGTCCCGGCCCTTCAAGCGTCATCAGGCTGAGGCAGGGCTGTGGTGGGACCCACCTTGCTGGGGCTGGGGTCTGCTACGTCTCCCAGCCGGCAGATTTCCGGAGGCTCCGCACATGGGGAAGAGGCCTAAATACTCCGATTCGTCTCCTGTTTGCTGTTTATCTGTGTTTATGGGGCACAGGGAAGGGCCTCCAGTCCAGATGTCTTGTCCGCCTTGAGTTACCTGTTCTCTGCACGGCCAAGCCTTGGCCCAGTGGCTGGAGGCCTCAACCGTGCTGCAGGGCTTGCAAACTGGCCATCTGTTTGTCTCTGCAAAGAACGGAAACGTGTACGTGCGTGTGTGCGTGTAACGCAGAGAAACCGTCCTCAAACGGCTGTTTGAGGCCCAGGAATTCCGAGCAGTCGAGATGTATGCACGGAGGCAGCTGCACAAGAATGTTC
The DNA here is from genome assembly GCF_018350215.1 of Panthera leo. NCBI lineage: Eukaryota > Metazoa > Chordata > Mammalia > Carnivora > Felidae > Panthera > Panthera leo. The sequence continues at coordinate 169,472 of NC_056694.1, forward strand.
CGGCTGAGGCAGTATCTCTACACGCAGAGCCCCGAGCCTCCCTCCCGCTCTGACCAAGCGTGGTCCACCAGGCAGAGTGTATCCTGAGAGCAGGAGGCACCAGCAGGCGAGCAGAGTCCCCTCTGTGATTACGACCTTGGTCTGAAGGCCCGCTCCCCGTGACCTTGGCCCTGCCCTGGGCGCGGGGCAGCTGCCTCCCCCACGAGCTGAGGGCCCAAGAGGCTGTGGGGCCACGCAGGGCGCCACACGCTGGAGACCACTGAGCGACCACCACCCCCCATTAACCTGCAGGCCCCCCACATGACCAGTGTCTGACCAGGGGCCAAACTCCCAGACAGGCACGCGCCTCAGGGACATTTTCCTGAACTCTGGGTAGGCCCTGAGCAGCCCCTGGCCCTCACTGGGCCCCCGTCTGGATGTGGGGTGAGGCCCCCGGAGAGCCTGAGCTCCTCAGCTGGCAGGGGTGCCCTGCCTTGGGGCCGCTGTGGGGCAGGAATTCCTGAAGTGATGTCCATGTGGCGGCTGCCTGATGCAGAGAGGCAGCTGGGAGCTGCTGGCTTTCCCCCCGTCCCACAGGCCTGCGCGGGCAGGGAGGCTGCGGTAGGCTGTCCGTGGTCCCCACCGGGCAGTGCCGAGGCTGACCCTACACGGGCCACGGGCTTCCTCCACGCACGCTGCTGTCCTGAGGCCCAGAGGTGACCTGGGAAGGCTCTGGTGGGCAGGTGAGACACTGCTGGCATCCAACACAGTCAAAGCCCAGAGACCCGGCGGCGGGCACGGGGCTGTGTGAACAGCAGGTGCAGTTCTGAAAACAGATGCTCCTGAGAAGGATTCACTGATCCTAGGAGAACCTGTGGTCTTGTCCCGTCCTGTGCTCACTGTGCTGGGCGCCTGGCACGGGGCCAGAACAGTTCCCAGGGGTGAGAGCTCAGATTGGCTTATGGACAGACCTAGGCACAGACTCACGCAGGACCACTGGCGAGGCCGTACAAGGTGGGAGGGCAAGAAAGGAGGAGTCTTGGCTGCCAAACAACCTTGGGAGAAGACCTTCGAGCTGGGTTTTGCAGGATGAATAGGAGTTCTTCCTGGGTACAGAAGGACTTCGAGGCACTGCCTTACATACTAAGGCTTGGGGAAATAAAAAGATTCTGAGGACCAGTGAGCGGGCACTTAGCAGAGTTTCCAAGGATTTGTCATTCTCTTGATAAATAATTCATATTTTCTTTCCACCGGTGCCCTGACCCGGGCCCCTAAGGCAAACTGATTGCCCAATAGCCAGCCACTGGGTGTGGAGCCAGCAGAGGCCTGGGCCTGACCGGAGGTGAACAAGGACCACTTTGTGTCTGTGCTTAGCGTGGGCCAATCTGCGAGCCCGCTTCCCACCCTCCTCCTGACTGGCTTCCAGGAGCGCCAGCACCCTCCCCCGTGGGCAGCCCAGCCAGCTTCACGGGTCAGACCGTGACCCACCCCCCCCAGAAGCTGCTAGAGCCCCTGTCTCTGCTGTAGACCCCTTATGAGTCCTGGTGATTGGGCCCATCCTTGTTCTGCACCCCCACTGGCCTGGCTTACGGCCGACTTACTACTTGGTGCCTACTGCAGGGCCCTGAACAAGAGCAATAAGGTCCAGCCTGGCAGGGAGCCTAAGTTCTAGCGGGGAGGACACGAACATTTCAGAGGCCACATGGTCCCGAGAGGGTTCCGGCTGAGCAACGCGGCAGAGACGATTTGGCGACAGGCCTCTCCCCTGCTGTGTGTAGGTTCCTCCCCCCGGGGAACTGGCAGAGTGTCGCCCGCATGCGGGTGTGGCTCCGGGCCACGTGGCAGTAGGGGTGTGTGAGCCGTAAGGTGAGCACCAGACACGTGAAGGTCTAGGACAGAACATTCTAGCAACGGGCCACCTGTGGTCCCGTCTGAGGCCGGTGGCCCACACAGGTATGGAGAGGCCAGGGAAGGGCAGGGTAGGCTGAAGACCCGAGCAGGCACGCCCTGCTGGCCTCCCTGTGACAGGAGCCGAGTGCGGCTTTGCGCACCGGGGTAGTGTGGTGCTGCCTCAGGGCACCGGGGCTCCCTGCCGACCCTCAAGAGCACCCCGACAAGAAAGCGAGGTTTTACGGCGGTCAGCTCATTTCCCGTGGGGCTCCCTGAGTGCCACAGCGGGGGAAGCGGGACAGGAGAAGAGCCCACGGGCAGCGGGGCAGGTGCATCACGGGGCTTAGCCAGGAGCAGCCTTCTCCACACGGCTGGGGATGGGGCAGATCTTGTGATCTGAGCTTCAGCAGACGAGAAGGCGTTGGCCAACAGAGGCACCGCGGAAGGACGATTCGGGGTGGCTGGGACCCAGGGTGTGTGGGGGGGGGGACTCTGGGCACCGGGGCCGGGACTTCAGTGGATGTGCTGTGATGGGGGCTACAATCTGATCCCCTTCTGAGGAAGCTCCCAGACCAATGTGGGCAGGTGTGGAGGACGTCCCTGAGAGCACGGGGCAGCGGGGTCTAGGGTCCTGGCAGTGAGGAAGGAGGGAGGCGAGGGTCCCAGCCGCGCACTGCTGGACGTCCCCAGAGCAGCCTGCTGACGGCATCGGCCTCCCCCCAGGGCCCGAGTCCTGGGAACCCACAAGAGACCAGGTGTGCATGTGTACGTGTGTGTGCACGCATGCAAGTGGGCACATGGGGAGTCAGGACCAGCACCGTCCCCCCATCAGAGCTCAGCGGGCGTGGGACCCGCTCCTCTCTGGCTGGTTGCGGGCTGTCAGCTCCTACTGGAGCAGCGACCAGGCTCCCACATAGACTGCGCGGCATATTGACACTGAGGGGCTCAGCCATCAGGTGGGAGAACTAACGAGCATCTCGTTGTCAGGAGGACGAGCCCGCTGAGGACTCACCCTTCCAAGTACCCCTCCTCCCAAAGCCACACAAACATCCACGGCTTGCCCGTCGCGGTACCAGGGATCGGGGTCTATCTAACCGTTCCCTGCTGGCCCGTCACAGTGCCGGGGATCGGGGTCTAACCGTTCCCTGCTGGCCCGTCGCAGTGCCAGGGATCAGGGTCTATCTAACTGTTCCCTGCTGGCCCGTTGCAGTGCCGGGGATCGGCGTCTATCTAACTGTTACCTGCTCACCGGTCACAATGACAGGGATCGGGGTCTATCTAACCGTTCTCTGCTGGCCTGTCGCAGTGCCGGGGATCGGCGTCTATCTAACTGTTACCTACTGGCCTGTCACAGTACCAGGGATCGGGGTCTATCTAACCGTTCCCTGCTGGCCTGTCACAGTGCCAGGGATCGGGGTCTAACCATTCCCTGCTGGCCCGTCGCAGTGCCAGGGATCGGGGTCTATCTAACTGTTCCCTGCTGGCCCGTCGCAGTGCCAGGGATCGGGGTCTATCTAACTGTTCCCTGCTGGCCTGTTGCAGTGCTAGGGATCGGGGTCTATCTAACTGTTCCCTGCTGGCCCGTCACAGTGCCGGGGATCGGGGTCTAACCGTTCCCTGCTGGCCCGTCGCAGTGCCAGGGATCGGGGTCTAACCGTTCCCTGCTGGCCCGTCGCAGTGCCGGGGATCGGCGTCTATCTAACTGTTACCTGCTCACCAGTCACAATGACAGGGATCGGGGTCTATCTAACCGTTCTCTGCTGGCCTGTCGCAGTGCCGGGGATCGGGGTCTAACCGTTCCCTGCTGGCCTGTCGCAGTGCCAGGGATCGGGGTCTATCTAACCGTTCTCTGCTGGCCTGTCGCAGTGCCGGGGATCGGGGTCTAACCGTTCCCTGCTGGCCTGTCGCAGTGCCAGGGATCGGGGTCTATCTAACCGTTCTCTGCTGGCCTGTCGCAGTGCCGGGGATCGGGGTCTAACCGTTCCCTGCTGGCCTGTCGCAGTGCCAGGGATCGGGGTCTATCTAACCGTTCTCTGCTGGCCTGTCGCAGTGCCGGGGATCGGGGTCTAACCGTTCCCTGCTGGCCCGTCGCAGTGCCAGGGATCGGGGTCTATCTAACCGTTCCCTGCTGGCCTGTCGCAGTGCCAGGGATCGGGGTCTATCTAACCATTCCCTGCTGGCCCGTCGCAGTGCCAGGGATCGGGGTCTATCTAACCGTTCCCTGCTGGCCCGTCGCAGTGCCAGGGATCGGGGTCTATCTAACCGTTCCCTGCTGGCCCGTCGCAGTGCCAGGGATCAGGGTCTATCTAACCGTTCCCTGCTGGCCTGTCACAGTGCCGGGGATCGGGGTCTAACCATTCCCTGCTGGCCCGTCGCAGTGCCAGGGATCGGGGTCTATCTAACTGTTCCCTGCTGGCCCGTCGCAGTGCCAGGGATCGGGGTCTATCTAACTGTTCCCTGCTGGCCTGTTGCAGTGCTAGGGATCGGGGTCTATCTAACTGTTCCCTGCTGGCCCGTCACAGTGCCGGGGATCGGGGTCTAACCGTTCCCTGCTGGCCCGTCGCAGTGCCAGGGATCGGGGTCTAACCGTTCCCTGCTGGCCCGTCGCAGTGCCGGGGATCGGCGTCTATCTAACTGTTACCTGCTCACCGGTCACAATGACAGGGATTGGGGTGTAACCGTTATGTGCTGTCCCACTAGACTAGGAGCTCCACGGGGCGCGCCCCAGGTCGTTTTCCTCAATTCTGTGTCTGCAGCCCCAGCTACATAGTAGGTGCACAGAATGAGTGAGTGAAGTAGAGTGAACGAGTGACTAAACAGACAGACTCCGAGGGGCTTTAATGTGTGTAACCCACCAGCCAGGGGCATGCGGGCTCCTGAGGGTTCAGAGCAGCACCTGGTGTCTGGGTCGCCAGATGGGCCACAACGGTGCCCGCTCGAAGGAGCAGGACCCCAGCAGGCTGTCCGGGCCGCTGCAGGTGCGCACACAGGGCTCCCAGAGGCTCAGAGGCCAGGTGCTCCAGACCCCAGGGCAGGGGAGGTCCACAAGGTGGGGTGTGCACTGGTCCCTGCAGTGACCTGCAGGCAGGGTCGGGCACGTGGGGTTCTTCGGCCGCGATGCTGCGTCCCACCGGGGGCCTTCGGCTGTGTCCCGAGCCCGCAGCCCGCGTGCCTCCCGAGGCTCTGGGAGGGACAAGCCGATTCCACGTGTCACACGGCCATTAACCTCACAGGCCCCCTGCTGTGTGGCACATGGGCCGTCTCCAGCTTTGTGGGTTATTTTTAGAGTCAGAACAAAAATGGACCCTATTAACTGAAAACCAAATAAGCAACACCTGAACCTGGCTTTGGAGAGGCTCTCCTGGGTCTTCCCAGGCATCTCTGGACAGCCCTGCCAGCCCCCAGGAGGCCGAGCTGCTGCGACCCCGGTGGCCCAGAGCGGCCGGCGTCTGCCCTGGGCTCCTTGCCCTGCAGCATCATCCGAGTAAGCTGGTCACGCCGAGCTCCACCATACTGAGAGCGCGTTGGACTCAATCAGCTCGAGAAGACACGGCAGGACAGGCACCCTTGGGGACAAAGTGGGGCTCCTGACCTGCAGGGTCTGTGGCCGGGAGCACTGTGTGGGGCCTCGGAGAAGGGTTTTCTCCCTCACCGACCCCAGCTGCCCCCGAGCCCCCCATTGACTGACCACCAGCCAAGACTGCATTAATTCAGGTTGACCACAGAAGTTAACCGTCTTCTCCTGCTTTTACTTGGCACCCCGGAATCCCTTTGCTTAGCAAAATAAAAAGGAAAGGAAATTGTTAACAATTCTGATACGGTTGCAAGAGTCTGGCAGGAAAAGGAATAAACGGGAACAACTGAGCAAAACCTTCAGGGAGTGTGGTTCCGAGCCGGCACCTGCTTTGCCCCCGCTGTGCAGTGGGGAAGCTGAGGTCCGTGGGGGGAGCCGCTGTGGGGGACCTGGCTCTCACTGTGGCGTGCGTGTCCTTGGAGGGTTCTGAGGAAGATTATCCCCTTTGTCTGAAGGCAAACAAGCAAGTCCTTTTTTCCCCCAAAATGTTCTCCCAAACAGCAATATCGAGAGTGTCTTTTTGTGCTTTTCTCTGACTATCACGGTCCCGGGGTGCCTGTCAGCGTGTGGGCCACGACTCTAATGGTCTCAGAAGAGGGGAGACTAGCAGGAGGGAAGGAAAACAGGCCTCCGTTCCCTTGTGCTGGGAAGGAAACGGAGGCTAGCACTTCTCTCGTCAGACTCTGGATCTCCTTAAACAAGCCTTGGAGAACGAGCTGGAATACAAGCCCCTCCCCCCATCTAGAGTAGTTTGTTTTTCCGGCCGGAGAGAAAACAACATCACAGCAGTCACGTTGGTGCTGAATGTTCAGGCCACTCAGGAGACGGGACACAGTGGCATCTCGTCTGTTACCTTGAAAAGAACGGCGAACCACAGAGGTTTCACTGCGCAAGGACGCGCACACCTGGGGAAAGTCCTACGACCGCACAGGTCCCTCCCGAGACGCGCTCACCCTAGACCCAGGCACTTGGCCAACCGTCTCATATCCAGACGGGACCAGAGCCGGGTGACTGAGCAGCAGAGGGCACAGCCAGGCCCACGGCCCCGCTCCCGCTGCACCCCAAGCGCCCTCCCTGCCAGGCCCCGCAAAGGCCAGTCCGCTGGCCTGTCTTCACGTCTGGGTTAGAAGCTCTTGTAACCTTCGCACCTCCAGGTTCTTGTGGGACAGGCACGCTTTCCAGGGCTAAGGGCCCCTGAGTACGTCTTCTGCTCGGCACACTTTATGCAGGGCCCCCCTCCCCCCACGACAAGTCTGCCTCCCCAGTCTTCCCAGGCCTGCTGCCACCCTCACTCTCAAGGGTTCTCTGGCGTCCACACCTGCAGGTGTGGTGAGCAGGGACAGGCTTAGCGGGCACCGGCTGGGGTGGCAGCCAAGCCCCGGGGGCCATGTCCCCTCTGCAGCCACTGAGGGCCTAGAACTTGCCATTGTAGCTCAAACAACACGGGTCAGACATCCATCATTAAAGACCGGCAGGCGTGTTTGACCAAGTAGGCCCCCCACACTCACATGGCACCAGGGCAGGTGACAGCTACCCAAAGTAGCAAGAAATACTGACAGTGGGTTATAGGGCTGAAAGGTCACGGTGAAGTCAGCTGCCAGGGAGAGGCCCTCCTCTCTCCTTCTAGAACCTCTGCCATCCGAAAACCTGATATTAAACGGCTTAATATATCTCTTTAATGACAAGGTGGCTGTTTTCTGCTGTGTGAGTGATGGGAAGATTATCCAGGATAGAAAGGCTAATTTTTGCTTCTGTGCCTTCATTTGGTGAGTCAGGGACCCGCTGTGTGTTTAGAAGAAGGGAAAGCGTTCACCTTATCTGGTGTTTTGCCTCCTGAGGTGATCCTGGAAATGGGAACCAGGGCCCGTCCCTTCTGTGACATCTGCCCCCAGGGTATCAGCCCCCGGGCACGGAGACCTGGAGATGAGGGGGGGGTCACCCTGGATTAGCCAGGTAGGCCCTGAATGCAGCCTCAGGTGTCCTCGTAAGAGGGAAGAGGAACCAGAGAAAGTGATGGGACCGCCCTAGTGAAACTGCGTACGTGGTCAGGTGACAGGCTGATTTGTCCCACGGGCTGGAGCTGGCCAACTCCTACCTCGGCATGTGAGTGGGGCCGAGTCTGTTCGTTAGAAGAGGCGGTGGGGCCACCTGGGTGGCTCAGTTGGTTGAGCGTCCAACTCTTGATTTCAGCTCAGGTCATGACCTCACGGTTGTGAGAGCGAGTCCCGAGTCTGGCTGGGCAGGGAACCTGCTTGGGATTCTCTCTCCCCCCCGCCCCTCCCCTACTTGTACATGCACTCTCTTTCCCTCTGAAAAAAAAAAAAAAAGTAAAGATGGTCAAGGACCAGAGCACTGGGGACAAGAGCAAGTGCAAAGGGCCTGTGGCAGCAACACACAGACTCCACCAAGTTCTGCCCGTTCACAGCACGATGGACAGATGGTGAGAAGTGGTACTGGGGTGGCAGCAGGGCCGCACGGTGATACGAGGTCCGTTGGGAGTGCCACGGGGGGCCCTGGGGGCACGAGGTGGTGCTGATCACACACCCTGGGTGGGATCCCCTCGGGCGCAAGGTCCCAGAGGGAGCCGTGCGGGCGGCCACACTGCACATCCTCGGCCGGTGAGGGTGTTGGTGGAGAGCCCGGGATTGGCTAGGTCACCAGCCTGTTCACGCGACAGGCCGAGCAGGGAGCCCGGCGGCCCTGGCAGGCTGTGGGCATGCAGCGGTGGGGACGAGCGGGTCTCCAGCCACATGGTGTGTGCAGGGACATCTGTGGGTGCGCCTCCTGGCGGTCCCTCCCACGGCCTCTAAGCTGGCGTCTTCCCTCTGCTCCCGTCCAGCAGGCTCGGGCGGTGTGGCCGCGCCTCTCCTTGACACACGAAAGGTTTTTATGTGGCTGTCTCTGGGCCTCGGTTTCCCACCTGCACTCAGGGATCTTGGGGTGTGGGGGGCCTTAGCTCTGACCAGGATGCCTGAAACCGCTGTGTGACGGCTATCTGGGCCCCAGGGGGTCGGAGCGGTCACACGGCCGCCCCTTCTGCGGAGTCCGACCTGACAAGGTGCTGGACGGGGTGCTGTCGGTTCCATTCTGGCTCTCGCGCCCCACTCGGCCGGCCCCGGCCCCGTATTCGCCGCGTGGAGCCTGCTGACCTGGCAGGCGTTTCGCTCCCCCGAGCGGGACTGGATGCTTCCTCCCCTCTGTGTGGGCCCAGCAGCGTGGCAGCAGGGGTGGAAAGGACCACGGAGGCATCACCTCCGAGCGGCCTCACCTGCCACACTGCTCCGAGGGGGCTGCGGGCTCCCCTGTTCCCCAGCAGCCCGGCGTGGGTGGGGGTCCGGGCGGACAGACCCTTCTCCGCCAGCTGTTTTCCTCGGGCGTCAGCGGAGAGAACGCTTCCCCGCCCAGTCCGCACCCAGCCTCGCGCATCGGAGGCGCGCTGGGTTGAAGCAGGGCCGAGGACCTGAGCACAGGGCCTTCCTGTGGCAGCTGAGACCTCTCTGGCTGGCTGGCTGGCTGCCACTTGGCTGTGGAGGGGGGCCCTTCCCAGGCTGTCGTCAAGGTGTGGGGAGTGAATCCCCGCAAAGTGCCCAGCAAGATGCTCAGCTCATAGTAAGAGCCGGGTGTCTGTTGGCTTTTCTTCCCCCACAGGCTTTGGTTAAAAGCTGCCAATTTCCTGTATTTTTAACCAAGCACAAGATTTCTGTTTTCCCACAACTTAAGGAGCACTGAGATGTTAATAGTGACGGTGGGAACTGGGTCAGGGGGCGTAAGTGCGGAGGAGGACGTCAGTGGTCGTCGCGGTTGCCGGAGTCCCGCCCGGGGAGCCTGGCCCTGACTCAGCTCCAGGCCCGTGGGGTGTCCTAGCCCCCAGAGGTGGTTCTGATCCGGGAGAAGACACAGACGTACAGGGCCGGCTGCAGCCATGTCTGACTTTGGGGGCCCCTGAAGAGAACCCAGGACCTGCCGTTTCTAGCCGTGCGATTCGGCACATGCCTCTTCCGTTCCCTGACCTCAGACTTCCTTGTCATTGAAGGGGGGACAGGGACCAAAGCCTCGGAGGCTCGTGTGATTCTTACCGGATTCTGCCTCTTTGGCTTCTGTGAAAACAGAGGGGCCTTCTTCTCAAAATGCTCTGCGTCAGGTCTCAAAAGCCTAATGAACGGAGCCGTGGTGGCAGGACCGGATCTGAGGAAGCAGGCCGCGTGCCACAGCCTTCCCAAAGCTGCTACGTCGCGGTGTCCCCCTTACCACTCTGGTGTTGCCAAAGGTTCTATATTCCTTGCCTGTGCAGCTGGTGCAGACGACCTCGCAGTTAGCGGCTTAAAGCAACACGAACGTGTTCTCGCGCGGTTTGGGGGTCAGAAATCTAAAACGGACCTGCAGGCTGTTCCTTCTACAGGCCCTCGGAGAGAACGTGTTTCCTTGCCGAGGAATGCAGGTGGCCCCCAGAAACTGGAGGAGGTGAGAAAACAGATCCTCTCCCCGAGCCTCCCTCTTGGAAGCTGCCATGCGGCCTCTTCTGCAGTCAGATCTCCTTCTGTCTCCTTCTCATAAGGACCCTGGGGATGACATACAGAATAATCTCCCCGTCTCAAGGTCGCCAACTTAATCATAACTGCAAAGTCCCTTTTGCCATGTACGGAGATTCGGACCACAGACTTTCTGGGAGAGGCCAACATAGTAGTCATTCTCACTGTAGTATAAAGCGCATGATCAGTTCTTCTTGTGCTTCCTTCCGAGCTAAGGGAAGCAAGTCCCTCTATGGGAAGGGATTTGGTGCGGTCAGCTCCAGAAAGGAAGGACAGAGGGAATGGGAAAGTGTAGCCCCAAAAACTGGTCCTGAGCAGCCCCTTGCCACGGTTTAGCCGGCTTGGGCTTAAAGGTGTCAGGGTGCTCGGCGTACTCCCGGGGGCTGCCCTGGGACCAGCCCGTTCCCTTCCCCGGGATCCGGGCGTCCTGAATGCACCAGGCCCTGCCCTTCTTCCCGCCCTGACCGTCGGTTGCTGATGCCAAGGACTGACTGCACCCGATCCCTCAGCTGCTGTTTTCCGAGGGAAGTCAGCCATAGGCCTTTCCATTTCCCTGCCCGCTCAGCCCTGCCCGAGGCCGGGTGGGGCCCACCCTGACCTCGAGGCCCATCAGGGTGGGGCTCTGAGGCTCTGACTGCTCCCCGTGTCGGGGGGGCAGTGACCCCGTTGGGGGCGGGGGTTAGGGGGTGGCCAGACGAGGAGGCTCCCCCCATCCCTGAGCCCCTCGGAGCGCCTGCCACCCGCCCCTGCCCTCTCAGTCTACAGGAGAGGACCGTGCCTTCCTGGTGCCGTGCTCCCCGTGCCGGCTGCCTGGCCTCCCCACCCCTCCTCACAGGCCAGGCGCAGGCTGTGGGTGCCGAGCCAACCCCCACAGCACCCGATAGCATCTCCCTTGCACATTTCCACGGCCCACGGCCCAGGAAGAGGCCCAGGTGGGCCGTGCCCTCGCCTGCCCTCCACACCCGGGCCCAACTTCCGCCTCAGCGCCTGGAGAAGGAGAGGCGGCCGGGCGACCGGGTGCAGCTGAGCGAGCGGTCCCGCCGGGTGCGGCGGGCTCAGTACTTTTCCGAAGCGCTTCCGCAAATGGCTGGCTCGGCGGCAGCTCCGGCTCTCTGGGGACGCGCAGGAGGTGGCGGGAGGCTGGCAGACCTCCCCACCGGGGTGGGGGGGGGGGGGGGACCGTGTCCCGTCTCCTGCCTGCCCAGCGTGAGGCCGGAAATCCCTCCGCCCCGGCTGCCCTGCTCTGCCGACAGCCCCTGCAGCAACTACACCCGGCTCTCGGACCCCCCAGGTTCTCCCCGCAGGCGCGGGCTGGCGGCCAGCACACCGCGCAGGAGTCGGGCTGCGGCTCACGCCGTCTCGCCAGACGGCTCCGGCGGGCGAGGGGCCGGGCGGACCCCACGCTTGTCCCGCCGGCGCACGGCTAGGTTTCCGCGATGCTGGGTGGTCTCGGCACAGACCTTCAGCGGTGAGACCAGCAGGGAGCCGGCCTCGCCCTCGGGCACCCTCACCAGGTAGTCCAGAGCGCGTTCCTGCCAGCCCCGGGTTCACGCTCCCCGCTTGCGGGCGAGCGCTGACCCCTTGGGCGACCGGAGCCACAGCCAGCCGGCCACGCCCAGAGCCCTGTTCTCCTTGCGGGGGTGGAGATGCACGGAATGAACCCATTTCACAGCTCGAGCAACGGAGGGTCTGGAAGTCTAGCGCGCTCGCCCCCCCCCCCCCCACCGCCCCCCCAGTTGGCGATGGGTGCTGACCTGGGCGCCTTCACTCCCACGCAAGGGCACGAATGACTGGAGAGGCCCACACCAAGCCTACCTTCCACCCTGCGTGCCCCTCGTATCTTTGGGTGTTGCCTGAGCGCCCAGCCTGGCCCTTATCAGGACGGGTTAAGCTAGGACCCCTACCCAAGTTGCTCTCAGCCTACAGGAGCCTCAAAATCACCCAGGGGTATTTCACACATCTGGAGGCATGCCCGAAGAGCACAGAGGCCCCAGGGGCACCTCGCAGCCTCTCAGGAGTGAAGACAGCCACTGAGCACACAGACAAACAGCACTTCATCACCACCTCTCTGCACGTCCAGGGTCATTCTGCACAGGGGTATCTGGAGGCCAAGACAGCCAGGCGGAAGGCTGCTGTGTGGCCTTGGGGTTGCGGGAAAGAGCTGCCTCTCTGTGTAAACAGCCTGGGGACGGAGGTCACTGGAAAAAGCCCTGAGGTGGAAGATGTGAGGGAACCAGGAACTGTTCTGGAACTTGGTCACAGGGCTTCCGAGAAGTGGCTGGTCTCTTCGCAGAGGAGCAGGGCTCAGAGCCACCCGCTTTTCACGTGTTTGACCTGATCAGAGGAGTGGGCTGGAGTAAGGGAGAAATGAACCGAAGCCCAAACGCTGGTAAACAGAAACGCTCCCGTGTTAGCGTTACAGATCAAGCGGCTGTGATCACATGAGGCACATCAGGCAATAAGGGGTCAGCATGCAGGAGGAATGATGGTTGTGGAGGGGAGAGTGGTGACGCTGATGGTGATGGTGATGACAATGGCACAGACTGAAGAAACGAGGGTGGGAGCAGCTCAAGGCCGTGGACCGGTTGGTGCCCCTTCGCCGTCCTCCCTCCATCAGTGTTTCATTTGTTCATGGCACACCCGTTCTAAAGCAGGCGCTTGGCTAGGCACTCCTGTCCCCAGACCCTGCAAACAGTGGTCTAGTACAGCAGTGTTAAGCTCCTCCGTGGGAGGCCTGGGCTGGGGTGGGGTTGGGACAGACCTTGGGAAGGATGGAGAAGGCGAGTGCCGGTGGAGAGCCCGGCACGAAGGTGCAGAAGCGGGAAAGGCCTGGGGCTGGGCTGGGAGTGGTCTGGTGATGGAGCCGCAGGGGTGAGGAGAGAGGCGGGCAGAGCTGGAGACGGCTAGGAGGTTTGTGCGGGCAAAAGTCCTGGGTTGGAGGTGGGTGCCACAGATATGGGGTGATGGGGGGCACGTTTGGGAGGCTGAGCCTGGCCAGCAGCCTGTGGCTTCACCCACCCTCGTGGCCTCTCCCTCCTGCCTGGGCCCCCCGCACCTGCCCGGGGCTCACAGCCATAGGCGCGCTGAACTGGCCAGAAGGCCTCGGGGCTGAGGGCCCAGGACCCACGGCCTGGCCACAGAGCCTGGGCTGGGCCTCCCCCCGACCGCCCGTCCGCTGCCGGGCCAGGAGCAGAGCAGCAGCGGTGGGATGTGCTTAAGACCGGACTCACATCAGTCACACCCACCTCTGGCCCGGAGTCTCTTCCACCACAAATGCGAGGAAAGCAAACTGTCCTTCCGTGACGCCCAAGGCTCCTTCGCAGCCGCCTGCATGGCCGTGCCAGAGAGGAGGCAATGGACCAGGCCCTATTCTCTCTGAGACCCTCCTGACAGCCCTGTCATGGCGAGGCGTGCCTGTGAGTGTGGGTCTATGTGTGTGTGCACCTGTGTGCACACGTGGGGTGCAGCAGGCAGGCAAAACTCTGGGCCCGGCCCTCAGCGACCCTCAGGGTGGTCACCAGACCCGCCCCCCTGGACTCACACCCCCTGGATAGGGTGAGGACAGGTGGCCCCCAAGGGTGGGGAGGTCTGTGCTGCCCAGCAAGGCCAGCCGTAGCCCCTGAACGGGCCTCTTAGGGCTGGAACATCATTCAAGCCTCCACCTTACTGGCCAGGTCACACGTGATTCTCCCCACCCTGCGTTTTCCAGCACGGAGAAGGTCCCCGACATTTGGTAAATTCTTACCAGGTGGAGGGCTGAGTTAGTCCCTGCCCCCAGCCTGGAAGGTGGACATTGTCCTGCAGGTACAGGCAGGGGCACAGAACAGAGCTGGATTTAATGCAGGGAGCGTTTTTGCTCTGACGTGATTTTGGTAATTCCCTGCTTGCCGAGGTCAAACACTTGCAGTCGTCATGTGTCCCTGCTCCCCAGGCGTCTGCTCAGTATCTGTGCTTACACAATGCCGTTCGCCTGTATAGACTATAGAGAGTCCTGTGTGTGATTTCCTGTCCCCTGGCTGGGGCGGAGGGTCACGTGTTACTCCTTCGGGGCTTGTCTGCAGCTCACTGTGGGGCGTGGATGTCCGAGCCCAGGGGTCCTAGAGTTCTTCTGTCTCCCTGGGAGGAGATGTGGAGGCCAGGACTGCACGCACGGCCAGCCGGGGGCTGCCCTGCCATGCTCACCCCACCACACATGCTGCAGGTGGGGCAGCAGCTGGGGCTGGGCTCTGGCTGCGTGCGGGGCCATCGTGGGGTGACCCGCAGCACTGCTCCAAACAGAACCCTCCTGTCTGCCCAGCAGTCCGGGAGGGTCCGGGGTGAGCCTCAGGTCACCCCCACCAAGGCATCAGGAAAGTTTTGCGAGGGAGTTTGCCTCTGAGCAGCGGTTAGAAACGGCTTGCACTGTAGGCTTTAACCGGCAGTTCCCAAAAGTGCAGAGCGTGGTAACGTACTACGAAAAAAATGGGCTCTGTAGTCGGTGTAGTGCTAAGAAACAGAGTGGCTGCAGGCCTTATCAGGGCCTTTATGGTGGTAATATGCACTGTTGAGACCCCAGAGGGTGCTCTACTAGGCATGTTCCCCAAACTCCAACCTCTCAGAGGGCTCCTCTTGTGCTAGAAGCCCCTGGACCTGGTTGGGTGGGACCCACATTCGGGAATGCTGACTTAGCCTTCGGGAGACGTGAGCGGAAGCCTGTTCTGGGAAGACAGAACAGTGACAGCAAAGGCAGCAGAGTGGAGACAAGTCGGAAACAGCAGATGGCCCTCACTCCGGCTCAGGAGAGGGGAAGGGGGCAGAGGGAGCTGCCGCCAGGGGGCGGGAGGAGGCCGACTGTACAGTCCCCAACGGCAGGTGCCTGGTGGAAAATGGACCACCTCTTTGGGCTTCAGAGAGGGGTCCCACAGGTGGCCCCCAAGGAGCTTCGCAGACTCCTTCACATCCCCCGCCCCCCAGGGGGACGCTGTCTGGGCGGGGATGCTGGTGGGAGGCTGAGAGCAGCCAGAGGGACAAACGCTGCCGCCTGAGCCTGGCCCCAGCTGACGCCCCAGGGCGGTCCCCTTGCTCTGTGTCGGGGTGACTCCTGTGAGGCCCTTGGCCCTCTGCCATCCACACACTCCCTAGGCTCAGGGGCCGGGGGCCGCCTGGCCATCTGCCTTTCTGGAGGATCTGTGTTTGGCCGCTGGTGCGGACCTGCTGGTGGGCTGAGCGGTATTTAGTAACCAGCTCCCTCGTGGGGGAAAAGCCTGACTGGAGAGTTTGCAAATTCCTGTGGCAAATACCTCCTCGTTGGCTCACGTCATGCTCCCAGAAAGAGGTCACTGAGGGGGGCTGCGGGGGGCACGCGTCACCTCTGCTCACCCCTGCAGATGCAAGGTGGGTAACAGCCTGAACATGAAACTGTCGAACGTCCTTAAATAACCGGCCAGTGCTGCGATTTAAATACTTGTCACTTATAAAAGGTCACTTCTGGGCGCCCTGATCTCACAGTTCATGAGTTCAAGCCCCACATTGGGCCGGGTGTCGACAGCACAGAGCCTGTTTGGGATTCTCTCGCTCGCTCGCTCTCTGCCCCTCCCCCACTCACATTTGTTCGCTCTCTCAAAATAGATAAACTTTTTAAGTAAGCAAATGATAAAATGTGACTTATGTTTATAAAATGACTTTAACAACTGGTTCACAAAATTCTTGCAAGTTTGACAGCCTGCTTTTTCGCCAGCCGGTACAAGCCTCCTGCACCCTTTCACCGGAGGTTCTCACAGTGATGAAAAATCCTGTTTTCTTTAGGCAGACGAGGGAGCAGGAGACGCCCCCTGACTTCTTTTATTTCTCTGACTACGAGAGGCACAACGCAGAGATCGCTGCCTTCCACCTGGACAGGTGAGCCCTCCCGCCTGCACCCCGGGTCTGAGCACCGTGCGGGTGGGCCCGAATAGCTCTCCCAACACCCTGCCGAGGTGTTGGGAATCCTATAATTAGCCCCACTGTACAGATGGGAAAACCGAGGCATGGTAAGTCTCTGCCGCACAGAGCTGGAGTCTGGCCTGCAGATGTTACAACACCCTGCGGTAGGCCCCACACCACGAACGGTGCCAGACAGGAGATCCTCGGGAGCAGTTGGTGATCAGAGTGTGGACGTGGCCCGTTGGGAATAACAAAGGAAGAGCGGAAAGGACCATGAGTGCTGGGAATTTTAACCCAGAGTGTTTCAGGGTGTAACCTCCGGGGCCACGGTGACACCAAGGGACACGAGCCTCCTCCCCCATCGCCCGTCTTCTGGGCTGGCTCTACCGGGCAGAACGTGAATTCCTCCCTGGGCTCCACATGGCCCCTTGCTGCAGGCGAGGTGGGCAGTGGTGTCGGGGCCGTGTGTGGGGGGCCTCTCAGCAGCCACCCTGCTGGCCCAGAGATCCCTGCCCTGCAGGGACAGTCACGGGCCTGGGTCTGGAGTCAGTTCCAAGAGTCTAGGGGGAGGAGCCTCCCCGACCGCCCCGCAGGGTCCTGACCTCCAGCTCGGGGTGTGTCCTGGGCTGCAGCTTCCAGGTCACCCAGGCTGGTTAGAATGCAGATTCCCGGTCTCCACCCCAGACCCTCTCTACGCCGCGCGATTCGTGTGCACACTCAAGTTTGCAAACCCTACTTTGCTTTGTTTTTTAAAGATCAAAAATCTGGTTTGGGGGCCACAGAAACCCCAAGTCAGATTTTCAACAATGTCAACTATTGTGCAGCCTAAACCCAGAAAAAGGCCTTTCTGTGAAAGGAACAGTTGCCACGAAGCTGATGAGGGTTCCTCATTCGGAAAGGTGAGGCCTGTTGATGACGCAGGACGGCTCACGCAGCGGGCGGAGTGCGGGCGGCACGCAAGACGCCCACATTCCCCACGCGCAGCCGCTGCCCCCAGAGGCCGCTGCAGGCCCATCGGCGTCCCGTTTAAGTGAGCGAGTGCAGCGCGGTTAGAGAGCGTTCCATTAAAAGCAGCTAATTTAACGTTGTTCTGACCTGAGCCCTGAGGGCCCAGGCACTGGCAGGCCGGTGCTGGGAAGCAGAACACCACCCACCGTGGTCCTCGTGGGGCCCATTTTCGCTGGTGGCCGACGGCACCAGTCAGAGCTGTGGGCCCCGCGTTGGGCCTAGCGGGACTCAGAGATGGGAGCGTTCACCGCGCACCAGCCTAGCGAGGGCCGGGGCACGGAGGTGAAGACCCTTCCCCTGTCACTTTCCCGCCAGGATCCTGGACTTCCGCCGGGTCCCTCCGGTGGCCGGCAGGATGGTCAACATGACCAAGGAAATCCGGGACGTCACGAGAGACAAGAAGCTGTGGAGAACCTTCTTCATCTCTCCAGGTAACCTGCACTCGGGGAGGCCCCTTTCCTGGCTCACTGCACACAGAACAGCTAGCTTAGTTACCTTTACGAAGAAGAAGAAGAAAGAAACTTATAGTTTCTTCTTGCATAATCCAGCCCACCAAGGGCTGCCCCTTCCACTTCGGGGTATATCTACATCACAGTGTCAAAAGCCTGCCAGAAATGGCCAAGTCATCATCATGGAATTGATCCCCTGGGCTGGGCACAGAGGTTTTTTCCTACCATTTGTTTTAAAGGAAAATGAGTGCATTTTTGAAAATTCTCAGCCTCCCCAGAGAGTCTCCTCCAAGTGGTCCGGCTGGAGGAGACCTCTGTTCCCTGAACTTCCTCCCGGATTTAGGCACCACCACCCTGTCCCCACCCCCCCTGCAGCAAGACCCTCACACAGCAACAAGGACTCCTCTGCCTCCCTCCCCCGGCTCAGCAGGAAGAGCGAGTAGAGTGGCGGCCTCCCCTGGCGCCCTCGAGGGCCAGCACAAGGGCCTGCCACAGAGCGGTGCTAATCATCAGTCTCAGACGCACACAAACTCCTGCCCTACCTAATCACCTGCCCCAGGAGCTTTTCGATGTGGCATTCAGGGCTCTGCGATCTGTCCGTCCGTCCCTGTGAGCACTTCCTTTGGGCCAGGCCCTGTGCTGAGCACCCCCTGCTTGCTGGGCCTGAGGGTGGGGACACCTTCTACCTTGTATTCGGTTCTGGAAGGTCCCGGCGATTGCAGAGAAGTGGAGTGCGGTGATAAGCGGGACCCACCCCGAGACAGATACCCTCCTGGTGGCGTGGGTCCATCTGTTAGTTCGTGCACATAAAACCCACGTAGAGGTTATGTGCCCCTACCCCCTGTGCTGGCAGCGTCTCACCACCCGACCAGAAACCAAAGGGGAGGGGGCTCGGAGGGCTTCTCATCAGCCTTGTCTAAGCCTGCCCAAGGCTGCAGGCTGCTTGGACGCCCCCGGTGACGGGGAGCCCGTCGGCTCAGAGGTAATTCAGCTCCTGTCTGCACAGCCTGAGTTGCTGGAAAGGCCCTTCTTTTCCAAGGGTGGACACCTGCCTCTCCAACCTTGGGTTCTAGGGCTTTCCCCGGGAATCCCCACCCACCCACCCCCGAGACAGCAAGCTCCTCCTCCACCTCAGCCTGTCAGGGACTCTGGGATCTCTCGTCCTCCAGCCTGCACGTCCCCAGCACCTTCACCGTCAGCCGCCCCTGCTGCCCCCGCTGCTGCCCCACGTGGCGATGAGCCCTTCGAGTCTAGGCTGGCCACACTCACAGGACCCCAGGCCATGCCCACAGGACACTAGACCACGCCCTCCGGGCCACGGCCACACCCACACGGCCCCAGGCCACGCCCTCCGGGCCACGGTCACGCCCACAAGACCCCTCCAGGCCACGCCCTCCGGACCATCATCACGCCCACACGGCCCCAGGCCATGCCCACAAGGCCCCTCCAGGCCACGCCCTCCGGACCACGATCATGGCCCAGGCCACACCCACAGGGCATTAGGCCACGCCCTCCGGACCACGATCACGCCCACGCGGCCCCAGGCCACGCCCTCCGGGCCACGGTCACGCCCACAAGACCCCTCCAGGCCACGCCCTCCGGACCATCATCACGCCCACACGGCCCCAGGCCATGCCCACAAGGCCCCTCCAGGCCACGCCCTCCGGACCACATCATGGCCCAGGCCACACCCACAGGGCATTAGGCCACGCCCTCTGGACCACGATCACGCCCACGCGGCCCCAGGCCACGCCCTCCGGGCCACGGTCACGCCCACAAGACCCCTCCAGGCCACGCCCTCCGGACCATCATCACGCCCACACGGCCCCAGGCCATGCCCACAAGGCCCCTCCAGGCCACGCCCTCCGGACCACGATCATGGCCCAGGCCACACCCACAGGGCATTAGGCCACCCCCTCCGGCCCACGATCACGCCCACGCGGCCCCAGGCCACGCCCTCCAGGCCACGGCCACGCCCGCACGGCCCAGGCCACACCCACAGGGCACTAGGCCACGCCCTCCGGGCCATGGCCACGCCCACACGGCCCCAGGCCACGCCCACGGGACCCCCCAGGCCAATGCCCCCTGTCAGTGGTCTTTCCGATTCTCATTGCAGCATTTCTAGTGACATCGTTCAGTGCTCAGAACTTAAGATGAAACACGCCCGCTCCCCCACGCCCATCACCCGGTTTCCCCGTTAGAGGGATGCTCCTCCACCTGTCTGACCTGGACGAGTTCTGGGGCCTCCATCACAGAGCCCGCCCAGAGACTGTTCTGGTGCCGGCGGAGGGGCCGAAAAGGCTTGTTGCTGCTGAGAGCGGGCCGTGGGTGGGGCCACTCGGGCTGGATAATGTCCCCTCAGCCTGAAACAAGTTTGTCCCCCCGTGAGCAGCCCCCAGCCCCCTCAGACAGGGCTGCTGCTGCCCGCAAGGCCTGCACCGCGGGCGCCGTGTCCTCCACCTTGGCCAAGGGGACACGGACATGACTGGGCACCTGCGGTGTGCCAGGCACTGGTACGCACCTGCTGTGGGATTCCACCTTTAATTCTTAGGCCAGCCTGTGGGGGCGGGTTGTTTCCTCGCCCCCCTCCCCATTTTAAGCATTTTGTTGAGGTACGATTGGCATGGTGTAGACCGTATCAACGTGCGAAGTTCGAGGAGTTTTGACACGAGCAGAGAAGCAACGAACTGGCCCGTCTGCCCCGGTCCCATCCTGCCCTGTACCCCCAACAGCGCTATCTGCTTTCCGTATCTGAGGGTTTCTTTGCTTCTACGGTTTTGCACAGTGGGGGTGACCGGCGGTCTGTCTGTCTTCTGTCGCTCGACAGCACTCTTCTGAGGTCCCTCCACATCGCTGTGTGGTGTCTGCATGTTGCTCTTTATGTCAGGGTCCCGGGGCCCTGGGTGGGTGCGTCCCATGTCGTTTACCTGGTCATCTGGTGATGGGCACCGCCGAGAGGAGACTCAGTAACCCGCCCCAAATGAAGTGGAGGAAATGTCAAGAAAGGAAAATGAGTCAAGAACTTTCTACACTTTGCTTTCTTGGTGCACAGCGGCCTCCCTGCAGGAACCCCGCTTCTGGGTCTCGAGGTCTCACCGGGGCGCATGGCAGCTTTGCCGGGGGCTCTCAAAGGGGCCACGGAGCCACCAGTGTCCAGAATCCCAGCACGGAAGTCCCACATGTGGTGGGTGAAGAAGGGTGTGGATCCCTTCCTATAAACAAAAGGCGGAATCGGTTCCTAGTCTAAGCAGATACGTCTTCTTTCAGGAGAGCAGCTAAGTGCCCCCGCCAAGCAACAGTGCAGAGACAGGCTGGGTCGGAACCCAGTTGTGCCGAGCCCCACAGAGGCAGGCTGGGTCGGAACCCAGTTATGCCGAGCCCCACAGAGGCAGGCTGGGTCGGAACCCAGTTGTGCCGAGCCCCACAAAGGCAGGCTGGGTCGGAACCCAGTTGTGCCGAGCCCCACAAAGGCAGGCTGGGTCGGAACCCAGTTGTGCCGAGCCCCACAGAGGCAGGCTGGGTCGGAACCCAGTTGTGCCGAGCCCCACAGAGGCAGGCTGGGTCAGAATCCAGTTGTGCTGAGCCCCACAAAAGTCTTTGTACTTTGCAGTAAATCTCCATGGACACATCTCATACATCCTAGAAGGTACACACATCCGTGGGTTTCTACAAGGGGAACCCACCTACCTAAACACCTCTAGGACAAGACACAGACTGTGAGCAGCTCTGGGAGCCCCTCCTGTTCCCTCCCAGCCACTCAGCCCCACATCTTTCAAGTGACTCTTTTTCCTGCTACGCAGGCCTGGGTCTGGCTGGGTAGGCACAAGGCCTCTACCCACACGTGGTGGACACAGCGTCCAGTTTAAATGTGCACGAGGGTAAGAAGGGTCCCCAGAGCTGTGGCTGGACACCTTCAGGCCACTCCTGAGCGATGGTGGCTCCCCAGCATTCCAGCCCCACCTGAGAGCCACCCACACCAGATCCATCCAGATGGGGGAAGGACGGTAAGAGTCCTGTTCTTCCGGACCCTCCTCCCTGCCGTGCAAAGGCCTGGAACACTCCCGGTCCCCATGCTCAGCCCTCGAGCCACATGCTTTCCAGCTCCACAGAGACCAGGTTCTCGCTCGGGGTCGCCCGTCCTGCCCCCACCCCCCCCCCCCCCGAGGTCCCCGGAGTTGGAGGCGGTGGCCCCAGAGTGGCAGGGAAGCAGGTTCTCCTGGGCTGACTCTGGCCCCCACCTTCTCCCCGCCGTCTACCGAGACGTCATCGCTGAGACGAGAAAGGGCTCATGTCCCCTCCTCCCCCTCCCCCTCCCCCGTCCAAGTGCGGGGGTGACCTAGTGACCGCTCACCTGCACTGCCCTCTGACTCAGCATCAGACATCTGATCTTACCCACATTTCCTGTTTAATACTCCCAAGCCCATGAGCAGGCACTACCGGGGCCCTCATTCAGGTGGGGAAACCGAGGCACAAGGAGGTGAAACACCACACCGATTTTGCACCTCTGGGCAGTGTTCCGGGCCCCACCCTGGCTGCTCCTTCAGAAACCAGATTTGGATGTCTGACGAGGACAGTGCTGTGCACTCAAGAAATGCCTTTCTCTCTGAGCAAAGCCAGCTTAGGCTCTTAGCTTAGCAAATCCCAGGGCTCCGGCCAACAGGATCAGATAGATTGTCCCCCTGAAAGTGGGGCTGCCTCCTCGGTTATGGCTGCACTGTGTGTCGGGGGGTCGCTGATGAACTGCGTCAACACGCAGGCGAGACCACAGACTGACCTTTCCCAGACTGTCCTCACAGCAATTCCCCAGCACCGGCTCGGGGATCATGAGGTCAGGGGCAGGAAGAGAGAGGCAGGCGATCCAGACGGAGACTCCCGTGTGCCGGCGGGGCGCGGCGGGAGCCCCTGCACCGGCCCCCCATCTCCTCTGGACGGCTGCCCATGGAGACTGCCCACCAGACACGGAGACTGCGGCTAGAAGGGCCTGCCAGGCTCACGTCAGGAGTCCATGGGGAGCGAGAGCGTGGCCAGAAGACTCGGGAGCCTCGTGACTGCCATGCGGGCAGGGCGCGCAGCCGCACGAAAGGAGACCCCTCGTCTGGGGAACTGGCCGTTTGCACAGCTGGGAGGGGGCTTCTGGCTGCTGCACTCCCCGGGCTCTTGAGGGTCTCTCCACCAAACAGACAAGTTACTGAACACAAGATTCTACCGGTAAATACACACGAGCGCCATCGCGCCCCTGACCGGCGGGGGCCTCTGGCAACAAATCAGCGTGCCGCCTGGTCAGCAAGAGGTGCCTGCTTTCTGAATGACTTGTTTCATCGAGACATGATTCGGGCGCCGTGAAATTCATTAACTTTTCTGGGCAACAAAATGACCAGGGCGTTTTATTCTTTAAGTAACTGCCTATACATATGGGTTAGATCGAGTTAAATTTGCCCCACCCTATTTTTTTATGAAACTCATCATTTTGAAGTGTGCCATTCAGTGGCTTTTGGTACATTCGTCACGTCGTGCCACAGCCCCGCTGATCTCCGCACGCTATCCTCACCCCAAAAAGGAGCCCGTCCCTGTTAGTCACCCCCAGCTCCCGCCTCCCCCAGCCCCCGAGCCACCAATATTTCTGTGGGATACACTTCACGTCAACAGCATCTGACAACACGTGGTGTTCCGTGTCTGGCTTCTCTCACGGCACACGCGTTTCCGTGGTTCGTCTGCAGCGAAGTGCGTGTTGGGGCTTCACCCCTTCTAAGGGTACGTAGCGTTCCATGCGGTGCGTGGACCACGCTCTGTTTGCCCGCTCACCGCCGGATGGACGTGCAGACTGCCTCCACTCTTCGGCCTCTGTGACCGGGGCTGCTGTGGCCCCCGTGTGCAGCACGCTGTGGACACGTGCCCACGTCTCTTGGGTGCAGAACTGCTGTGTGGTGTGGCCGTTCTGTGCCTAAGTTTTTAAGAAGCCCCCAAACTGGTTTCCGCGGCGGCCTCCCCAGTTTGTGCCCCACCAGCTCCGTCCGGGGCCGCGGTCTCTCCCCATCCTCCGCAACACCTGTAAACGCCTGTTCTCTTGAGCAAACCCAGCCTGGTGGGTAAGAAGGGGCGTCTCTGTGGACTCCACCGCATTCCCCTGACGACCGATGGTGTGGAGCATCTTCCCACGTCCCTGTTGGCCCCTCGCGTCTTTGCAGTATCTGTTGAACTCCCTTCCCGTGTGTCAGTTGGATTATTCAGCTTTTTACGCCTGAGGCGCTCCTCACATGTGCCACAGGCAGACCCTTCTCGGATGTGCGATTCGCAGACATCCCCTCCCGCCGTGGACTGTCCACGCTTCCTTTATGCCTTTAAGCCTCTGAGCGTTGACTCTAGAGTTTCCGTCGAGGCCGTCCCGTCTCCCACAGCTGTGTGGCCTCGGGCCGCTCAGCCCCCCTCCGTGGGCCTCCGTGTCCCGTACCACGGGGTTGCAGCAATGGGAGATCTGGGCTGCGCAAGTCCGACAGACGGTGTGGACGCGGGAGGCCCGGGCGGGCATGCGGGAGGGCGGGCGTGGGACGCGCTGCTCCCTACTCACCCCTGTGTCTGTCTGCCGCCAGCCAACAACGTCTGCTTCTACGGCGAGTGTTCCTACTACTGCTCTACGGAGCACGCGCTGTGTGGGAAGCCCGACCAGATCGAGGGCTCACTGGCGGCCTTCCTGCCAGACCTGTCCCTGGCCAAGAGGAAGACGTGGCGGAACCCCTGGCGGCGCTCCTACCACAAGCGCAAGAAGGCAGAGTGAGTGCTGGGCAGGCCGAGCCCAGGCCCGGCCCACCTCCTCATTCTGA
Source organism: Panthera leo (assembly GCF_018350215.1). Classification (NCBI taxonomy): domain Eukaryota; kingdom Metazoa; phylum Chordata; class Mammalia; order Carnivora; family Felidae; genus Panthera; species Panthera leo. The sequence continues at coordinate 193,620 of NC_056694.1, forward strand.
CAGCGCTTTGCTCGGAGAGGCCTCGGGCCTGTCGAGGGCCACGGGGTGTGAAGGGGTGTCGGGGAAGGGAGGCGCGCCCAGCTCCGCCCACCTCCCCCCTCCTGACGCGGACGAGACCTCCGCTTTGTGAAAACATGGCGGGACGGGGCTTCCTCCCCCTGAGAATCAGAGGTTTCCCCCGCGGTGGTGCTGGCCAGCCCAGAAGCACAGGCTCTCAGTGTCCAAACTCGGCTTGCACTCCTTGCCCTTCCTGCCCCTCAGACGAGAGAGGTGGCCGTGGAGGTGTCTCTGTGGGCGTGGTGTCCAGGCTCTGTTTCCTAACAGCGACCCCCGCCCCGAAACCTGGCATCTGGGGCTGATGACGGCCTCCAGACATGGCTTGCTCACCTCCCAGCCCCGTACTCCCGTTAATGCAGCCTTGGCCAGAGGCGCTATTCTGTGGTGACGCCTCTCTGCACCCCCCGTCGTTGCTGCGGTAATCCCGCCGTGCTGAGCTGCTTTGGGCCTCCCTGTCCACACAGAGGAGGAACTCAGCCTTCTCACAGTGGCTCCCCTGCAGGTGGGAAGTGGACCCCGACTACTGCGAGGAGGTAAAGCAGACGCCCCCCTATGACAGCAGTCACCGTGTGCTGGACGTCATGGACATGACCATTTTTGACTTCCTCATGGGTATGTCGGCGGCCCCGGCCTGCACCCGGGGCTCCCACCCTGCACGTGACCGGCTGTGGCCACAGCACACGCTTTGCTCCGTTGTTTCGGCTCTGGTGTCACACAGGGGCGGGGGGGACAGCCCTGGGTTTTCAGCTTGCTTCTGTCCACAGGGAACATGGACCGTCATCACTATGAGACTTTTGAGAAGTTTGGGAATGAGACGTTTATCATCCACTTGGACAACGGAAGAGGGTGAGCTGTGTTCTTGCTCCTACAGACCCGGGGGGCCCAGACTGTGGCGGCGGGGAGGGCCATTCCCCAAGGACATTCTGTGTGTGATGCAGGGTGGGGGCCCCTGGCCTCTGGCTCCCGTCGGCAGGAAGTGCCTGTCGTGTTGCTCCTTCTGACCCTCAGGGGCAGTCACCCTGTGCACTGGGTCCTGCTATGTCCCCATGTTGCCCTGGGGAAACTGAGGCCCAGAGAGGGTGCTTGCCAGGAAGGACAGGGCCGTGAGGAGCCCTTTATGCCTCATGTGGATGTCTGGGACTGGCTGGCAGGGACAAACGGTCCTCCCTGCCCCCATTGTGGGGGCCTGTGGCCACTGCTGGCCGGAGCCACCAAGGAGGGCCATCTGCCTGATTAGCAGGCAGGGACACAGGACCTGCTCTCCCCAAATGGTTAAAGCTGCCACGAAAGCTATTCTCAGATGCCTCGGAGAAGTGGGCACCGGGCACCCGGACAGTTGGCATGTGGGGGCCGCGAGTTCCCAGCACAAAAGACGGCACTGGGCTGAGCTGACCACCGACTGCCTTCTCCACCCCGCCTGCCTAGGACCCTGCGTGTAAGAGCTCCTGCCCCACGCAGCGGCTAGCACGCTAGACTACCTTCCAGGACCTCCCTCATCCCAGGCCCTGCGTCCAGTGCCTGGCGTCCCAGCAGGGCACACGTGAGGTGCTCATTCCAGGGCCCTGGGTGTCCCCGGGGCTGCTCTGTGGTACCCTCGGCACGCAGGCGAAACCCTGGACAATTCTCCTCTTCTTTGGGCAGGTTTGGAAAATATTCCCACGATGAGCTGTCCATTCTGGTGCCTTTACAGCAATGCTGCAGGTAAGGCCTCTGCTGCCTGCCCCCTAGGGAGCCCCGGCCCGTCCCCAGGCTAAGCAGAAACCCCCAGTCCCTGCAGCATGCAGGCCAGAGCCCCAAGGCCCTTCCCAGCACACAGCCCACAGACCCCATAACGGCCCATCTTACGGCTGAAGACACTGGCGCCCGGACAGGGGTTCCGTCCCCAGCACTCTCTGCCACCCTCTTCGGGGCTCCCCACCGGATCCTCCTGTCAGGGCCAGGACAGCAGTCTGCGAGGCGCACTGGGTCTGCCCGGCCCCGGCAGGCGTGTGCCGCAGAGCCGAGCGCCGTCTCCCGGGGGGTCAGGCCGTCCCTCCCCGCCCTGCGTCTGCCCGTGTGCTGCCAGGCCTCACGTGGCCCCCTGCTCTGCCAGGCGGGACCCTCACCGTGGCGCCTCTGGCACACAGGGGCCTAGGCAAGCCGAGGACCAACCCGTGGCCTCCCCGCTCGGGGCCGACGCGGTCCCTCGTCCTGCCCCAGCGCCCCGCGCCCAGTCCTTAGAGGCCGGGCACCGCCTCCTGCGAGCTGGCGCCTGACCTCCCTCTCCCCTGCAGGGTCAGGAAGTCCACCTACCTGCGGCTGCAGCTTCTGGCCAAGGAGGAGTACAAGCTGAGCCTGCTGATGGCAGAGTCCCTCAGCAAGGACCGCGTGGCCCCCGTCCTGTACCAGCCTCACCTGGAGGCCCTGGACCGGAGGCTCCGCATTGTGCTGCAGGCCGTCAGGGACTGTGTGGAGAAGGACGGGCCGCACAGCGTGGTGGAGGACGACCTGGGCCCTGAGCACAGAGTCCCCCCCGGCAGGTAGTGACCGAGAGCCGCCGGCCTGCCACGGAGGAGGGACTCGTGCGTCCACACCCTGCGTTCAGTGACTTTGGGAACAGACAGGCCACTCCCAGAGTCCGGGAACCTTCGGCGGTGGGTCCGACAGGACACGTCGTATTCGTCCTCGAGACCGGAGGAGGTTGGGGAGCGGGCGCTCTGTGCTCACGGACGGAGGCGGCCTGGCGGCGGGGGCGACCCACCTTTTTTGTATGGAAAGGAAGCGTTTACGTACTATTTTGTATTTATACGTGGCGTGTATGTGCATAGACAGAGAGCGACGCCCACACACACGGACGCCAGCCCAGCTACCAAATGCACACGAGGGGGCAGAGCCCACGGGGCTGGACTCTCCCACCAAGTCTGCTCACATCTGGACCTAACTTGAAACAAACTCCCTTCTCCCCTCCTTCCTGGGGGCCCTGCAGCCGGACAGCCGACCGTCCCATCTCGGTGCCCGGGAGGCTCCTGATGGAACCACGGGCTGGTCGACAGACTCCTGGCTCCAGAGTGACGTAAATGACCACGTCTTCCATTTCTCAGAGCCGCTCGGCAGCACCGGGGACGTTCCCCGGCCGCTGAGGGTGCTGCTGCTGTTCTGACTTTGCTCTGATGGTTGATGTAAATACGTCACACGGGCCCCTCCGCGGGGCTCAGCAACAGGCTTAATTTTGCAGCATTTTTGTGGAATAGATTGCAATGTGGTAAAAGTGCAATAAAAATACAGCAAATGTGTATTGGGGTCCGGGTCCCTCACACCCTGAGCTCGGCTGCCTGCCCGCCCACCGTCCACAGAAGTCAGTCCTGGAGCTGGGAGCGCCCAGGGTGGCCTGGCGCCGTGGCTGGGAAGAGAGGCCCGTAGGCAAGCAGGAGGCGTGGGCCTGGGGGCAACCGCCCATCCCACTCCTGCTGTGGCAGGCACTGACAAAGCTGGGAGGGGGTCCCCGAAGACACGGGCTGGTCCCAGAGGGCGGCATCACATCTACACGGCACTGGCACCTGTGGGCACACCACGTTTGCCCCGCCCTGCTGGCCGCGGGGCCTGGAGGCTCCCCAGACCTTCTCCGTGTGCAGCACCGTGAGGGCAGAGGGCACTGTGACAGGCCAGCCCCGAGGCTTCCAAGGAGAGCACGCTACCGAGGGCTCACGTAAACCCTGCAGCATGAGAACGCCTGGGAGCAGAGGGCGCTGGAAATCAGAGCCCCCAGTGCCTCCTGGGCACCCCCTCTTATGCTCCCAGCCCCACTGCTGCCCCAGGACCATCACTTTCCGTGTGCTCGGCACCTTGCAAAGCAGCCGAAATGAACTGTTACTGGTCTCTAAAGCAACATGGCAAGGTCGATTTTCTTTTCCTCGTTTCACAGATGGGGAAACTGAGGCTCCGTGAGGGTCTGGCACTGGGCCCCAAAGTCAGTTCAGGTTCCCAGAATGGCCAGCTGTTCACTGGGGGGCAGGAGGGCTCCTCCACATCCCTGAGCCCCACCCGGGCCGCGCTCAGGTGCGGGAGGCCTGCCCACAGCCCAGCCACAAAAGAGCCTTAGGCTGCAAGGAAGTAAACGGGGGACGTGGCTCCCACTCCCTGCCTAGCACAGGCTTCCAGCCCGGCGCTCGCCCGATGGCCGGCACCCGCGTACCTCTGGCCCTGCCCGCCACCCTTCTCCGGTCTCCCGCTTCGGTCCCTGTCTCTGCCACGTGGGGAGGAGTAGAGTGCCCAGGAGGGCCTGCTGTGGTTCCACGAGAGGGAGCAGACAGCTCCGTGGCCCGGACGGTGCGTCCCCCCCATCCCAGGCCTCCCCGAGGGAACGGAGTGCTGGTGTCACGGCCTCTGACTCAGGGTCAGTCAATGCTGCACACGGCTCCAGCACGGCCCCCCCCCCCGCCCCCGTCCAACCACCGTTGGTCCAGTACGGTTGGCCGGGCAGCTTCTGCAGGACCCGCTGTTGACCCAGCGGACATCACCAGAGGTGACCAACCCATGCGTACGGCACAAACTAGGCCACTCCAGACAGGGACGGATGGGGAAGGGACAGAGGTAGGAGAGACCCTGCTCCCAAGTTCCTGGGTGGAGGCCTGACCCCCAGTGTAAGTGCATTTGGAGATGGACCTTTAAGGGGGCAGTAAGGTTGAGTGAGGTCAAGAGCTGGGGCCCCAATCCGCTAGGACTGGCCTCCTCGTAAGAGGAGGGGAGTCTTCCTCCCCGCACATGCAGAGGACGGGCCACGTGGGGACAGGCAGGAGACAGCCACCTGCAGGCCAGCAGGGGACCCACCAGGAGCCGCACCTGCTCTAAGAGCCCGTGCGTAAGCTGCCTGGCATGTGGGGCTCCTGGGGCGCCTGTGGCATAACAGGAAATACACTTTTGGTCTTTTTTCTTGGGTCCCAACACAGAACCCCCAGGTCTTTTGGAGCTTCCTGAGCAAAGACAGAAGGAAAAAGGTGACCGGAAAGAGTGAGCGTGTGGTTGTCACACAGATTCAGGTCTGGGCCCGTCTCTGTGGCCCGGACTCCTCTTGGTCCAGGACGGGGCACACCCTTGCACGTGGGGGTTCCCCTTCTCAGCGCGAACGTCCCCGGCAAACGGGTAGGTTCCACTCCACTTCAGAGTATCTCCTGTGTCTGCTGACTCTCAAAACAACCAGCTCGAAATAATCCTCACGCCCAAGAGGCCCATCTCGGGGTGACATAATCTGCCGCCCTTCAAAAGCCAGGCAGCATCACGGGAACCAGAACGCGCAGGTGCCTCAGAGAAAGCCCAGCGCAGGCTGGCAGTGAGAGCAGACTGTGGGCACAGGGACGTCCCTGTTCACCCAGGCTCAGCTCAGGACACGGCGTGACAAAGCGGGGATTCGCAGCCACAGAGCAGGGGGTCAGTGGGCTGGAAATTACTAAGGAGGCATGGGGTCAGGATTCTTGCTGAAGCGGGCCAGGGGGACCAGACACCCCCTGGGGGATGGGGACCCGATCCGCCATCCAGGGCGAGGCTCTCACTAACCTGACTTAGAAGGGTCCTTGTTAAAATCGGCCAGTGCGAAGCCGACGCACAAGTCCGAAGGCCGAGGCCACTTGGGAAGAGGGCGTCTCAGGCAGAAAGGAGGCTCCTCGTCCCTGCGACACAGGGAAGCACTTTCCCAAGGCTCAGCCACTGGGATACGACGGGCACGACGCCAGAAGCCACATTCCCTCAACGGCCCAGCAGGCCGACCGCCCACCGAGGAGCCCACCGGGCCCGGGTGAGGACACGGGCCCTGAACAGCCTGTGCCCAGGAGGACGTGCCAGAGGATGCACCAGCAGACCAGGAAGAAAATCAAGACGGGGGGGAAAGCAGGAACAGGGAGGGATGCCAGCCTGGTTCAGTGGGCAGGACGGGGGCGGGAGGGCCGTGTCCAGGAAGACGTGGAAAAACGAGGAACCAGCTCTTTCTGCAGAAGAGACAACAGCACAGCCCAGCCGGTGACGAGCACCTTCCGGGAACCAGGCAGACAGGAAAGGCCGTTCTGTCCAGAGGATCAGCTCCTCGGGAGAGGATGTACAATTACGGGAACTCACGACTCAGCTCTGTGTGGTTTTTACAGACATGCCCAACCTTATTGTTCCAAAGAAAGCACAGGTGGTCTAACCGAGGCGGGCCGGGGCCGGGGAGGACGTGGTCTGAGAGCTAAGCCCTCTCTGCAAGACGCAAAGTCGACAGGTGTTAGGTGAAATTTAAAATATAAAGTTTAACATACGCCTGTCAAGCATGGAGGTAACACAAAAATGCAAGCGAGCACATCCAGGGAAATAGGCGGGATTCCCCAGGGACGCGGTGGTAGAAGCAGGAGGGAAGGAGCAGACTCTGCTGTTCTGTGCGGCCTGATCGTGGGGTTACGTAAGGCTTCGTAAGGTGCGCCCATCAGCTACTTGGGCACACGTCCGGAATGCGGGTGAAGATACAGGGGGAGGAGGTGGGGTCAGAGGCTGGGCTGCGGGCCTGGAGGCCGTAGGGTCAGCACCGCCCGAGAGGACCCCCCCGCCCAACTATGCCATTTTACAGCTGTCACAACTGAGTCCCCGACCGGAGAAATGACTTTCCTGAATCCGACACGGTGAGCGAGAGATGTTCGGGGCCTGGATCGGCCAGACCCTTAGACGCAGGAGACCCTCTTTCTGTCTTTAAACTCAGACCACACCTTGCCCCTACACACCGTCAGCTGCTGAGAGAGAACACAGACCCGACACCCAGACCGGCCTGTCCCGGGACTCCTATGAGACCTCGTGGGGTGGAGAGAGGCGGGGGCAGAGGGAGCCGGTCCTGAACAAGATAAAGAGAAAGGGCTTTCCACAAAACTCCTCTTGGTACAAGTCGGGTCTCCTGGGGGCGTCACCCAGCCTGCCGGGTCCACAGACTGGACAGAATTTTCAAGAGGGGCCCAGGAGAAAGTGCGGGCGAGAGCTCAAACATGATGTAAACGGAAACAAAAACAAAAAAAGGGGTGGGGGGTGGGGGGGTCAAAACCGGTGCCCCCTCAGTGCGCCGGGGGACTCATTCTGGAGAAGTGAGGGGCAGGCGGGAGGCGGGGGGTGGGGGACACCCAGACAGAGGCCGCAGGCTCTTGGCTTGGACCACTACCCAAATTAAAGTAAGTAAATAAGCAAGGAAACCAATATGTAAAGAGGGACCCTCACGAGGGGACAACATGGCTGCAGTGGGGCTTAGTAGTGCAGGTGGGTGGACCCCCTCTTGTTCCCAGGCCCCCCCATCCAGAAGCCTGAGATGCACGAACAGCAAAGGACACCCCCGTGGCCCACAGAAGGGTGACAAAGGAGCCTCACGGGCTGCAGGACTCCTCCCCCACCCCGGTGGCCCCCACAGTGTACCTGGCACCCGGTCACCTGGGAGTAAGCTGAATGCACAGACCCCTGGGGCCAGAGCCCCAAAGGCCAAGCCCCCAGGCAGAGGAGCTGTCCTCACCCCTCTGGGACAGGGTGAACACGGTACCCAGCTCCCAGGTGGCCCGGCCACAGTGCCTTGCCCCAGGGGCTCCCACCTGCCCTCACACGTCCCTCCCACAGCCTGGCCAGTCTCCCAGGGAAAACTCCTCCACGTGTCCCTGAGGGACACCGCTCCCAGAGGGACCTTAACAGAAGAGGCGAGCAGAGGAGGCCTCGAGCAGCCTCCGCCTGGGTGTGGGCTGTGGTGGGCGGTGAAGGAAGACACGCCTCTGACCCCAGAGTCCCCGCGTCGCGAGGAGGGCCCCAGTGCGCAGAGGGCTCTCCCCACTCTGCTTGCAGCTGGCCCTGGGAAGGAGGGGGCTCAGAGCCCGCTGGCAGCTGCCCGCCTGGGAACTGGGTACGGTGTCCACCCCGTCTCAGTGGGGTGAGGACAGCTCCTGGCCTGGCGGTCTGAACGGGAACAGTGGGCTGAAACCTTTAAAGAGGCCAACCGCAGGTCAGACCGGATGGGGTACAGCAGGTGCGGGGCCCGGACCAGGCTAGCCTGCAGTAGGAGACAACTCCCCACCACTGGCCGCCGTGGCCAGATTTGTCCCGCGGTCACCATCGTTCGGGAAAGGCCCCAGGAAAGGCCTGGGGAGGCCTGCACCAAGGACACTCCCCATGCCCGGCCCACTTGCGCCACCTGGAGGAGAGCCCGCGAACGGCAAGACCCGCTCTAAAAGGCAGTGACCCCAATCCAGGACCTCAGAGTGGAGGGGCCGTGGGGACGCTCATCTGCCTGGCAGGTGGGTCCTCAGCCAGCCACCTGAGCACCAACCAGGCCCGCCTGTCCTACAGCGACCAGGACTCGGTGGCCCTAGGCAAGGGGCCTCTTCATTGTCCCAGGAGGATCGGTACGGTGCCTGCCACTCAAAAACTACCCCCGAATGGATGAATTATCCTCACCGAGAGTTGAGTGGAAGTTCTGTGCACCGGTAAACACATACAGACACTCTCGTCAACACAGAAGAAGTCTGGGGCTCATGGGGAGGGCAATGGAAGCTATGGACACACCACCTCCATGGTGCCACAGGGCTTTTGCACAGCCTCCCATCCTAGCGCTCTCTGCCCCACACCAACCATATTTTCGTCCATTCCCATTCTTTTTTTTTCGCAATATATGAAATTTATTGTCAAATTGGTTTCCATACAACACCCAGTGCTCACCCCAAAAGGTGCCCTCCTCAATACCCATCCCCCACCCTCCCCTCCCTCCCACCCCCCATCAACCCTCAGTTTGTTCTCAGTTTTTAAGAGTCTCTTATGCTTTGGCTCTCTCCCACTCTAACCTCTTTTTTTTTCTTCCTCTCCCCCATGGGTTTCTGTTACGTTTCTCAGGATCCACATAAGAGTGAAACCATATGGTATCTGTCTTTCTCTGTATGGCTTATTTCACTTAGCATCACACTCTCCAGTTCCATCCACGTTGCTACAAAAGGCCAGATTTCATTCTTTCTCATTGCCATGTAGTACTCCATTGTGTATATAAACCACAATTTCTTTATCCATTCATCAGTTGATGGACATTTAGGCTCTTTCCAGAATTTGGCCATTGTTGAGAGTGCTGCTATAAACACTGGGATACAAGTGCCCCTGTGCATCAGTACTCCTGGATCCCTTGGGTAAATTCCTAGCAGTGCTATTGCTGGGTCATAGGGTAGGTCTATTTTTAATTTTCTGAGGAACCTCCACACTGTTTTCCAGAGCGGCTGCACCAATTTGCATTCCCACCAACAGTGCAAGAGAGTTCCCGTTTCTCCACATCCTCTCCAGCATCTATAGTCTCTTGATTTGTTCATTTTGGCCACTCTGACTGGCGTGAGGTGATATCTGAGTGTGGTTTTGATTTGTATTTCCGTGATGAGGAGCGACATTGAGCATCTTTTTGTGTGCCTGTTGGCCATCCGGATGTCTTCTTTAGAGAAGTGTCTATTCATGTTTTCTGCCCATTTCTTCACTGGGTTATTTGTTTTTCAGGTGTGGAGTTTGGTGAGCTCTTTATAGATTTTGGATACTAGCCCTTTGTCGGATATGTCATTTGAAAATATCTTTTCCCATTCCGTTGGTTGCCTTTTAGTTTTGTTGGTTGTTTTCTTTGCTGTGCAGAAGCTTTTTATCTTCATAAGGTCCCAGTAATTCATTTTTGCTTTTAATTCCCTTGCCTTTGGGGATATGTCGAGTAAGAGATTGCTACGGCTGAGGTCAGAGGGGTCTTTTCCTGCTTTTTCCTCTAGGGTTTGGATGGTTTCCTGTCTCACATTCAGGTCCTTTATCCATTTTGAGTTTATTTTTGTGAATGGTGTGAGAAAGTGGTCTAGTTTCATTCTTCTACATGTTGCTGCCCAGTTCTCCCAGCACCATTTGTTAAAGAGACTGTCTTTTTTCCATTGGATATTCTTTCCTGCTTTGTCAGAGATTAGTTGGCCATACGTTTGTGGGTCTAGTTCTGGGGTTTCTATTCTATTCCATTGGTCTATGTGTCTGTTTTTGTGCCAATACCATGCTGCCTTGATGATGACAGCTTTGTAGTAGAGGCTAAAGTCTGGGATTGTGATGCCTCCTGCTTTGGTCTTCTTCTTCAAAATTACTTTGGCTATTCGGGGCCTTTTGTGGTTCCATATGAATTTTAGGATTGCTTGTTCTAGTTTCGAGAAGAATGCTGGTGCAATTTTGATTGGGATTGCACTGAATGTGTAGATAGCTTTGGGTAGCATTGACATTTTGACAATATTTATTCTTCCAATCCATGAGCAGGGAATGTCTTTCCATTTCTTTATATCTTCTTCAATTACCTTCATAAGCTTTCTATAGTTTTCAGCATACAGATCTTTTACATCTTTGGTAAGGTTTATTCCTAGGTATTTTATGCTTCTTGGTGCAATTGTGAATGGGATCAGTTTCTTTATTTGTCTTTCTGTTGCTTCATTGTTAGTGTCTAAGAATGCAACTGATTTCTGTACATTGATTTTGTATCCTGCGACTTTGCTGAATTCATGCATCACTTCTAGCAGACTTTTGGTGGGGTCTATCAGGTTTTCCATGTATAATATCATGTCATCTGCAGAAAGCGAAAGCTTGACTTCATCTTTGCCAATTTTGATGCTGTTCAAACATTCCATCGGTGGAGGGGAGTACCCTGGTCCTTCTCCCGAGTGCCTCAGTATGTCCTGTCACAGGGCTCCTCCCTCTTTTTGAGACTCCCTGCTCCCCCACTGGGCTGGGAATGGAGACCATCTACTCCCCCACTAGGCTGGGATTGCTTTCTGCTCCGCCTGGCTCCCAGCACATAGTAAGTCCTCACTGAACATTTCAGATGAGCAACGTCGCGTGGTTCAGTCCCCACCAACCCCCCCCCCCAGCCCCCCCGCTTGTCTTGTGCACTGAACTTGTAACATTCCTCCAAGGCACCTCCCTCTCCCACACTGAGCCCTGGCACCCGCCGGCTGGGTCCTCAGCACTAGTTGATTCTCTACTCCACGCCATCCCCACTGCTGGAGTCAAGGGTTCCCACTTCTCATGGTAGTAGCAGCCTCCGTGTGGGCGCCGTGTGGTCCACGCCTCCTGCTGTTCACGCCCCTGTGGGCCCCCGCAAGGTGGCACCCAGGTTGGTCTGAGAGGCCAGTAGAATACAGGTCACTTCCAAATCTAGGGTACAGAAGACACTAGGCTTCTGCCTCTCCTTCTCTCAGATCTCCTGTGCAGGGGAAGTTACCCGCCTTGTTGGGAGTGGCTTGATGGACAGGCCTGCGTGGCGAGGACCTGAGCGCCCCACCCCCACCCCTGCCAGCAGCTGGCACCAGACAGCAGGCATGGGGGAGGCTTCTTGGAACGGGAGCCCCTAAGAGCCTGCAGATGACACAACCCTGGGTGACACCTTAACTGCAGCCTCATGAGAGACCCCGAGTGAAACCAGTCAGCTAAGCCACAGCAGATTTGACTCTCAGAAACCCTGCAAGACGTCAGATGTTTGTTAGCTTAAGGCACTCAGCGTAGATAACAAAATACACTGTGTCAAAACTTTTACGTTAATTGCAAAACCTTTTCCATCCATGCACAGTTGCTCAAAGCTGGCTTGTCAGGAGCAGAGGGGCTCACCCTGTCTACATTCCTACTCGTAGCTAGCTATCCCTGTTTCTAGTGAGCTACTGCATCCGTCCTTGCAATGAGCAAAACGTAGGACAGTCTGTTCTCCACCACAGCACACTCTGCAATATGCCTGCAGCCTGCTGGCAGCCTCACGGTCAGAGGCAGGCCTTCCTTCGTTCTACTGGACCTGTGGCTCCTCCGTAGGGAGTGGTTCCCTTGCGAGCCTCCGTCCTGTGACTCGAGCAGATCTGACCTTGCTTCCAGGCACCAGGGCTGGCATTTCCAGGGCAAGAAATGCAATCCCCCGGCTGCAATGGTTGGAGGACAGCGGTGACCCTAGGCAGCCAGTGGGAAGCGACACAAGGCATTTCCTGAGCCATCACAGAGGGGCTCTCCGTGGGCAGGAGCGAGCGTGAGGCACACCCTCCCCCTTTGGGGGCAGGATTTATGGAATTAGCTATGTTCTTTCTTTGGCTAAAGTGTGGGGTTCCAGGGTCCATGCATCACCCACTGGAAGCTGGGAGCAAAAAAACTAAATCCCCCCCCCTCCTGGCTCCAGGGGGCTCCAGCAAAGCCACTCAGAAAACAGTGCGAGCTGCCGTGTGCGTGCCGCTCGGAGAACTTCTCACAAGGTCAGGAACGTGGCACACACCCACCACCACCAGCTGAGCAGGAGCAAGCCTTGAAGGCAGATTCTGCCCTTTCAGGTTGGCACCTGATTTTAAGGAAACTTGGACCCGTAGAGTGAGGTTCCTGAAATTATTTGAGTTTAAAATATGACTTATACGCGAATTCTGACAGATTCAACATTCTTTTAATTTTTTTTTTACATTTATTTATTTTTGAGAGACAGAGAAACAGAGCACACATGGGGAGGGGCAGAGAGAGGAGGAGACAGAATCCAAAGCAGGCTCCAGGCTCCGAGCCGTCGGCACAGAGCCCCACGCGGGGCTCGAACCCACAAACCGTGAGATCGTGACCTGAGCCGAAGTCGGACGCTCGACCGACTGAGCCACCCAGGCGCCCCACATTCAACATTCTTTACCATGAAAAATCGAATCCTTGAAGAATACTACGTGTTAGTATGGTTCCCGCCTTCCGAAATCGAAAGGATATGTTCCAGCACGTGATTTTTTATTTTCATACCTTTCTCTACCTTTTAAACTTTCTGTAACAACTTGCAATCATGAGCAAGCTGTAACAAGATGCTCCGGAGACCCTCTGAAAGCCCTGTGTTCCCCTCCCCCTCCCCACCCTCTTTCCCTCTGCTCCAAATACGAGTTGATCAAGCACTGCGTTGCCACTCTGGGTGTGGTGGTGAGGCCCACCGAGGCGCTGACGCTGGTCTCGGACAGGGTTCCCGCGGCTGGTGCCCCGAGGTTCCCTGCACACTCCCGTTCCGTGTCCTCCCACAGCCCCCTGGACACACGTGTGGGCGTGCCCCAGGCCGCCTTCTGACACCCACAGCTGTCACCTTCCTGGAGGGCCTGGGTTCAAACCCCCTCCCCACCACACACAGATAGCGTGACGTGGGGGGACACTGTGAGCCAGGAATGGCCAGGAGGGTTACTCGAGGGTCCGTCCTGAGAAGTAAGTCAGTTAATGTACGTAAAAAAAAAAATCTTAGGACATTGCCGGTCCACGTGTGCTGCCGATGTTACTATCATGAGTAGTGTTTTCAGGACGTTTTGGCTCAAGATCAGAGAACCCTTCCTTCTCACTGCCAGGCCCCGAATAAATAAGTTAATTTTCAGGTAAGTCAAGCACGTGTTTCAGAATTCTAAGACCCCCAAATCTGTTAGAAAATTTCCCAACTGACCAACCAGTACTTCCTGCGCAATCGACCAACAACGCATGTCGTTCCTTTAATGCTCCGAAGGCTCCCCGCCTGCCCCCTGCGACCTCAGGAGGAAAGTCCAAGACGGGGTCTCCCAGCACCTCGGTGGAGGTGGGGTGAGGGACCCTGCAGGCTTCTCCCTTTCCAGGCGGCTCCCTGACCAGACCGACACCTGCCGCCGCCCCCCCTGCCGGCCAGAGCGGGGAGGGGCCGCTGTGCCCAGGTGAGCAGGTGCTCTGCCCTCAGACAGGCCCGTTTCCCTGGAACCTCGGTTCTGTGACCGCCCAGAAACAGCCGTGACTCAGCAGTTTCACTGGCAAGTGGGGGGCGAGCGAAGCCACTCAGTTTGTGACAACTGGTTCCACAACAACAGAAACAGCGATCAACGTGAATTCACGTAGTGCGCTTATTACACCAGAAACGCACGGTCCTTGTCAAAACTAAGCTTCTATGGCCGGTTCTCTCCCCAGAGATCACCAGTGTCGTCGCGTAGGGCCACTCGTTCCGCGTCTTTTTTTGAGAGGGGCGAAAGGCACGACTGATGCCCTGACCAGGCCACGTGCCAGTCCACGCAGAGCCGTGAACGGATTGAGTGAGTGATACACAGAGAACTCAGAGCAGTCCTGGCCCACGAGAGTTGTTGAGAAGACGGTCCTTGTGACCGCTGGGCATTTATATGCATGTACGGGCCCAAACGAAACAGGTGGCCATGTCTGGCTTAGCTTCTCGTGGGAGGCGTCAGACTGAAGGCAGGTTCAGCCGGTTGCTCTGAGAACTGTGCTCTCCCTGGTGGTGGCTTCTGTCTGTCGCGAGCTCAAATGGACTGCTCGTCCTCACTGGTGGGTTTCAAAGCATCTGGCAGGTGACTGGGATGCTGGCTCCCGGATCCCAAGGGATGAGCCAGAACGAGACTACGAGCCAGGTCCCCAGGCAAGGTCTCAGACCCACAGACGCTGAAGGGTGATCTGGTTTGCACCTCCAAACACAGACTCCACCAGAACCGGCCAACCGGTCGTCGCAGCATCCTGCCAGGACGGTCTGGGACCACATCACGCTCCACGTGAAGGAGCCCGGACGGCAGCTGGGAAGGACGGCCGCACCACGTCATGCTATTCTGACGCCGTTCTGCATCAGGTCCCGGAAGTGACACACAGAGAGAGCGTGGGTCTTTGAGAATGCCAGCTCTTGAGTTCCAACTGGTTTCAAACTCGGGCTCTGCTCTTCAGCAGCTGCGGGCCTGGGATCATTGTCATCTGTTTCTCTACAGGCCGGCATGTGGCCTTTCGGGGGAAAGGGATCGTTTTCAGAGGATGGGCCAGCACACATGGGTGTGTAAAGGGCTAGGTGTGTGGCCCCGGCCTGGAGGAGACGGCTCCCCACGAGAGGTGAGGCAAAAGGGGAACATGGGGGTTCTGGGTTCCTCCAGCTCAGGGACCCCACCCCACCCCCACCCCTTGTGGGGTTAGGGTTTGCGGTGGCCACAGGAGCCATTCGCTGAGATTTGGAAGGCTGGAGTGAAGTGGCCACCGTTGTTCCATGCTTGTCCATCAAATGTGTGACAAAGGCTTCAAGGTCCTTAGCGTAAGCCTCAGTGAGCAGGGTCCCTGTTGCTGGCTGACCTCGCTGGCCGGGACGGGGCAGGCCTGGAGCTCTGCCAGCTGCTACCGCGTCTGTGTCCACTGCTCCTGCCTGACTGTGGGGCTCCCGGGAGAGCAAGTCTCAAACCCAGCTGAGAATGTGCCCGAGCCTGACGGGAGGGAGGGAGAGAAGGACAGAGACCAGAACAGGGCTGGCAGGGGGCACGCCTAGACACGGAGATTCGGCAGAGAAAACCCCCAGCCGGGCAGGGGCAAGGGGAGTCCCTGTCTTTGGCACCCGCTAGTGACCGCTCTGTCTCGAGCGTGCTCCTCATGGGTGGCCCCTTCGGGCCTCAGTGCCGTGATGATAGTGGGGGTGGGGGTAGGCAGAGGGTCTCCAGGACCACTGCAGGGTTATGTAGTTAAACTTTTTATTTTGAGGTAATTGTAGATTCCACACGTCACAAGAAATAAAACAGAGATCCCGTGGACCCTTCACCCGGTTCCCCCTACGGTGACATCTTGCGGAACTCCAGGCACAATCCCGTAACCAAGGCCCCCGCATTGACACAGTCAGGACCCGCACAGCGTGTCAAGGCCACAGGGGCCCCTCCCTCCTGCCTGGACCCCCCCCCCCCAGCCTCTGGAAACCACTATCTGTTCTCCGTTTCTCCGTTTCGTCGTATAAACGGCAGCATGTAGTCTGTGAGCCCTTGAGACTGGCTTGTGCGCTCAGCTGGAGACCCTTCCAGGCTGTTGCTGTGTCAACGGCGGGCTCCCTGGCTGAGGGGCCCTGTGGCGTGGAGGGACCGCAGCCTGTGTAACCACTTCCCTGTCCGAGGACGTGCAGGGGTGTGACAAAAAGAGCTGCTGTGAACACGTGTGTACAGGTGTTTGTGCAAATCTCAGTTTCCATGTCTCTGGGATAAATGCTCAGAGTGTAATCGCCGGCTAAGACTGCGGTCACTTTCGTGTTTTAACAAACTGCCGAAACGTTTTCAGGAGGGGCTACGCCCTCTTGTGCTCCCGCAGTCCAGCCTCTGTAATTCTGACATCTGATAGGACGACGCGGAGCCATCGAACGTGTTTGAGCCCCAGGCTGCTTCCCATCCCAAGCAGAAGCCAGCCGTGGCACCAAAGCTAGGAGGCGCGAGGGCACAGCCCCCTGGGTGCGCTGGGGGACCAGCTGCACCTCGCAGGCCTGCCCGCCCCTCTTCGCCAGGGGCAGCAGGGGCCCTCATGGCGCCAACCGGCCAGACGGAACACAGGTCATTTCCGAGCTAAAAGTCTGCTTTGAAGGGAGGATTTTCTGGATGAAGACTATCCAGGCTTCCTGGCCTCAGGCAGATTCACAGACATGGGCCAATGCAGAACTCTGCGGAGTTTTCACGGAAATGCCTCTGGTGGCAGTCCACGTCCACTGAGAACACCCCATCCTCCACCCCCCCACCAAGCCCACCAAGATCCCACCTCGTTTTTCCCCCCTAAAGTTCCCACACCTTGTCTTCTTTTGTGCACGAATCACGACTCTGGAGCTGAAGGGCTGGCTTAGCTGTGAAGTGTGCTCCCGGGACCGCAAGCTCTGGGCACCCAGCGCTCAGGGGCTCCCTTATAGCACAGGCCCGAACCCCTTGCTGGGCCCCCCGCAGAAGGCACCCTTGTGCGCAGGGAGAGACGGTGCCGCTGGGACACGGGGCCTTGGAGGAGATGCTGGACCCCGTGTCTCTGACCTGGCTGTGACCCAGTGCTCCAGGCAGGGACGCACCAGCTGGACCCAAACTACCCTGCCTGGACCTGCTGCCTGGGGCAGAAGGAGGCGGCCCGGCGGGTGCTGGAGGGCAGCGACAGCTCTCACCCTCTCTGTGGCCTGGCTCCTGGCTCTGGCAACCCAAGAGTCCACTCTGGTGATCGGTTCCCGGGAGGAGCCTAGGGGTCCCCCTACGCGCCCAGGGCGCACAGACCCGGGAGCTCTGAGGAGACGTCCACCAGTGCAGGGAGCCCGCGAGGAGCCCCAGCTCGGGCTCGGGACTGTGGTGTGGGAGGGCTGCCCAGCGACTCTGCCTGGAACTCTGGGGCCCAGCGGAGGGAGCCGGAGCGCGGCGACGCGAAGCGGCGGGGGCGGGAGGCGGGAGTGGCGCCCCGCCCGTCAGACCACCCGGCGTGCACCTATCCCTCCTCCCTGGGTCCGTGGGCCGGTCAGAGGGTCACCAAAAGCCCCGCTCCGCAACCCTCCGCAGCTTTGCCGGTGGCTGGGGCCTCCCCCGCGCTGGGATTGGATGCGAGGGAACGGGGTGGGCGCGGGCGGGGGACCCCAGAAGCCCAGGTTCCCCGCTCGGGCGGAGAGCAGCCCACAGTGCAGACGCTGCTGGCGCGCGTCCAGCAGGACCTCAGCAAAGACCCGGCGGGCTGGCGGACGGCACGGAGGAGGCGGCAACTGCCACGGTGGCCCCCGCGGGTGCCGGGCGCGCCAAGATGTTTGACAGCTCGCAGTATCCCTACAATTGCTTCAATTATGACGCCGACGACTACCCGGTGGGCAGCTCCGACGAGCAGAAGCGGCTCACGAGGCCCGCGTACAGGTGACCCGGGGCCGGGGGGGTAGGAGCCTGGGGGCCAGCAACCTTCTTCTCTAGGACGCGCCTGGGACGCGGGATGGCTGTCTTCTCGGGGCGGGGCAGTGCCGGGAGAAGGGACGCGTCTGCACGTTTAGAAGTAGCCAGAAAGGCTCTCTCCGCCTCCCTGAAGAAACTCCCAAGTGTGAGGGAGAGCTTCTGGGGTCTGGGCAGAGGCGGGGAGCGGGGAGCTCCAGGGTTCAAGCTCCCCAACAACCCCAAGCGCCCTGGGGGCAGAGGCGCGCGCCCTCCGGAGGGGCCCCTGGCGCAGGGAAAGGCTGGCCAGAGGGGCCTCCAGGCGCTGGGGGCGGCCTCCGCCTCAGCCCCGGGTGGCCCCATGCGCCCCTATTTGCAGCTACATCGCGCTGATCGCCATGGCCATCCAGCAGAGCCCCTCGGGCAGGGTGACCCTGTCCGGCATCTACGACTTCATCACGCGCAAGTTCCCCTACTACCGAGCCAACCAGCGCGCCTGGCAGAACTCCATCCGCCACAACCTGTCCCTCAACAGCTGCTTCGTGAAGGTGAGCCCCCATCGCCCCCCCCCCACCCCCCGCTCCCCGGAGTGGCCCCTGGGTGTCGTCGGCCTGGGGACTCCTGGGCCAAGTCCTTCCTGGCTGGGGGCGGGGATGGACTGTAGAGCAGCAAGCCTCCAATCTGCCCCGTGAGCGGCGCCACCCACCCCAAGGTCAGGCACCTGCCCCAGGGGGGGGCTTACCCTGGAGCCCTAGGCGGAGCCAGACGCCTGGAGGGGCGGGCGGGAGCGCTCCGGGAGCCAGCCCCTCCCCCCCGCGGAGCCCCGCCCTCTCCCGCAGGTGCCTCGGACGGAGGGCCACGAGAAGGGCAAGGGTAACTACTGGACGCTGGCGGCCGGCTGCGAGTCGCTGCTGGACCTCTTCGAGAACGGCAACTATCGCAGACGGCGCCGGCGCCGCGGCCCCAAGCGCGAGGGGGCGGGGCAGGCGCGTGCGGGGGGCGCGGGGGGGCCGCAGGGGCCCCCTGAGCCAGCCCCAGGCCAGCCCCCCGCCCCTGCCAGCCCGGCTGCCCTGGGGAAGGCGGAGCACAGGGGCATCAAGTTCAGCATTGACTACATCCTGTCCGCGCCGGGCCCTTTCCCGGGGCTCAAGGGTCCCTACGGCCAGCAGGAGGGCAGAACCCCGCGGCTGGAGGCCCAGCAAATGAACCTCCACCTGTGGACGATATGAGGCCGGGCTGGCGCCCGGTCGGTCCCGGGGCTTCCGGGCGATTTCGGCCCCCACCTCCAGCCAAGAAGCCAGGTTTTGCCACATCCCGCTAGCTTCCCCGGACTCGTGTTCCGTGCCGAACACCAGCATGGGCTGGAGGGCCAAGAGGTCAGTCTTCTGGCTTCATCCTTCCCAAGTTCCCTTGCAGGAAGACCCATGGGGTCCCGCCCTAGGTTCACTGAGCAGCCCCACTCTGCGGGATATGAATACAGGTTCGGGGCCACACTCGCTCACAGACAAGGCAGCACCTCATCCCTCTGTCTTCTGAGAACTGGCTGCACAGACCCCACACCCTGGAAGCTGCCCGTGAGCTCTGGATGCAGATGGCGAGGTGGGTGGGCATCTTCCCAGAGCTAGAAGTGCAAACGGTGAAACCAGATATTCCTTGACCCCATGAATGTCGTCCCCGAGTTTCTGACGGTGGCCCTGTTATGGACGATGTGATCGGAAGTTTAAGCGCATCTCGTGTTGCGGACAGAATATCCAACGATTGCTTCAGAAATCCCGTGCACTGTTTTATACAGGAAAGAAGGCAGGAAGACGGGCGGAGCAAGGGGGGCTCCGAATTTGGGACAACGTGGGGGGAAGCACACTTTTCTTGGTTCTTGTGAGCAGGGAGTTAGCTCCTATTCGGGCGTGTTCCGCCCGGCTGGTTTCCCAAGAGAGCAGACACTACGTCGTAGCAGGCGGCTGACAGATTCCGCTACACTCGAGCTGTACAATTAGGGAGCGCACAATTACAAGCTTTGGAGGTGGGTACACTCCATTTGAAATGTAAATGATTTAATTACCGTGTGGAGACGGGCATCTTAAAAAACACAATTATGCACAGTGAAACTATTTGACCAACCTTATCATTTTTCACCAGCCCATTTCTGCAGAGTTAATTGCTTTCCATGACTTAATTTGAACATTAGTATGGATTACACCTAATCTGATCCACTAGGTGACAATGATTGGCTAATTCCGTAAACAACAAAAACACGCCCAAGAAGGCTGGCTGCCTCAGCTGGGAATTACATGGTCGTGCTTTATCG
Organism: Panthera leo; assembly: GCF_018350215.1. Lineage (NCBI taxonomy): Eukaryota > Metazoa > Chordata > Mammalia > Carnivora > Felidae > Panthera > Panthera leo. The sequence continues at coordinate 213,579 of NC_056694.1, forward strand.
GACTCTGAAAAACCCAGACCAGTAAAGGAAGGCAGGCAGGCAGGAGGTAGAGGCAGAGCCACGCAGGACTCGCTCGGACTAGCTTGCTTCCGATTCAGACGCGTCGTTCCACGGCCGCAGTATCACTTGTCCACCCTGTACAGACTCCTTGGGTTGCTGTCAGTGTTTTGAGAAGAGGGGAGAAGGCCGTTGCTTGCAAGTGTCGTGAAACGCCTGGTCCCTGAGTCCGGAGACGACCCCTGGTGGTGATGCGCCCACCGCCTGCCCGCCCGCACTCTCTCCGTTTGGCCAGGCCTTGCCAAGGGGGCAGCCTGCCAGCCTCGTGGGGGGAGGGGAGCCCTGCCTCAAGGAGCCCTCTGGAAAGCAGGAACAAGGACACCTCTCCGAAGACGCCTGCCGCCGGATCTCTTGCCTGGGAAGGCACCCGACACCAGTGGGTCCTCCTGCCCGCCGGGCACGGCGCTGGCCCCCCGTCTGGGGCTGTCTCCGGAGCGGGCACGCCGGCCCTGGTTGACGGTCGCGTGATTCCCCCTCCCTGTGCTACAGATGGGGCCCGGCGAGCAGGCGGGCCCGGCATGTGGCTCTGGGGATGGGCTGCTGACGCTTCCTCCACACTAAGGCTCGTGCGGCTCGGAGGGGCCCTGTGCGCGTGTGTGCGTGTGTATGTGTCGTCCGTGTGCACGCCTGCTATTTACGCCCTTTGCCGGTTGTGCGGAGAGCGCTGTTTTAACGGTAGTAGACGCGGCCTGGGGGGCACACGGCGTCCGAAGGTGTAGTTTTCTGCTACCGATGAAGCGAATACGATGTGCGTTTTATCTTTCGGGTTCTAGCCGTGTTCTTCCTGTGTTTTGTGCCGGTGAGCACAGCCTGACGGCGAACAGGAGATTCCTGTGTCCTAAACAGGGTAATTTTGGAAGAAGGTCCAGCCTTGGTGGGGGGTGGGGGGTGGGGGGTGGGGGGTGGGGGTGCGCCTGGGGGGCCAGACAGGCGGTTAGCGTGTCCTCCCTGCGCACGCGGTCTGGGGCAGACGCTCACCGGCCACCGGGTGGCGAAAAGGGTGTCGCCGGGCAGGCGAGGTCTGGGCACCAGGAGGTGTTACGTTTGTTCTGCAAAGGGTATCAATCATGTTCTCGAACGCGAAGGGACATTTTCAATTTGCCAGCGTGTGATACCCCACGACTTCACAAAGTCTCCCAGCCCTCAGAGTGAGTGGCATTTAATACCAGACAACATCGCAGGGGTGAGGGCTGGCTCTGGCCTATTCAAATGCCACTGCCACCACGCAGACTCGCCCAGCGCCGTTATAATTAAAGACTTTATGCCTCTCTTGCAAATCCGCTGATTGATCACCGATACGTACATTACCCCCACATCACCCCCGAGCAGATGTCTGCCACACGGTTACGGATCACCAGGTTTCCATTAACAAAGCTGGGAGGCGCTGCCGTGCGGGAGTTCAGGGGAGGTGTGTGCAAAGCACCATCGCGCTGAGCGAAGTTCCCGGCCGGGCGGCATCCAGGCTGAGCTGCTCCTCACCCAGCCTCTGTGGGGGGCTGTCCCTCCTCACGGCGGCGGCTGGAGACCGATGGAGACCACACCCACATTCGGGGGGACAGAGAGAGAGCCCTGGGACCGGAGCAGGGGCAGGACTTGGGCGCCCAGTGCCCTCCCTCGCCCCATGTCCGACCTCGGGGTCCAGGGAGGCCTCCCGTGGCTGACAGCGGCCTCCACACCAAGCCATCCGTCGGCTCTTGATCTGCCCCCAGGGAAGCAGGGAAAAGGCCTCATTTCTCCTCAAATTCCTTCCTTCCTTTATTGAGCAGTTCTGGGGCTATTTGTTCATTCGTTCATTCAACAAACGTCCAGGAGCCCTGTTCTAGGTGCCGGGGTGCAACTGTGAGCAGGCTGTGTCCCTGCAGCGTGTACGGGGAGCCCCACGCCTCCACGGGGCCGGGAAGCAAGCCTGCTGGCGGGATGCTGAGAGAGAGCACTCAGGGTTCCACAGCTGGCTCAGAGAGTGTGGCCAGGCAGGGCCCCACAGGAAGCCACCTCCGGGCTGGGCAGGCGCACGTGTGCCAGGGGGGGAAGGGCATTCCCGGCGGGAGGTGGTGAGCCAAGCCCCCGAGGTGGGAAGGACGTGGGGCTGGGGGCGTGCAGAAGGCCAGTGTGGCTGGAGAGGACACAGGCAGGGAGAAATGAATGAGAAGACCCCAGCCCCCAAGTCCAGGCCGAACATCCGTTTCTCGAGACTCTGAAACGCATCTCCTGCATTCGCCTGTCTGTCACTGCTCTTTCTGGTACCTGGAGCTCCTACAGGGCAGCCCCCTCCCGTGTCCGGGCGCTTCGCCTTGGCTCATGTGGCCTCCACACTGGCTCTTACTGGAGCACACACACCGCATGTCTCCTGCTCTCGTTCTCAAACCTCTGTCCCCGACCTGTCCCATCTTGTGCTGGTGAAACCAAGGTGCAGGTCCGGGCTCGGTGGGTGATGTGGGTGAAAATGGTGTACAGAGCGGGGAGGGGTCCTCTGGAGTTCCTGTCAGCACCAGCCTCCTTGGCATCTTCTGAGCCTCGGTTGGCTGTCCCAGAGTGACCTTGGAGGCCTTCGGACCCGTGGTCCTGCTCCCCCCCGGGCGGGGGCCGGAAGCAGCACCAGGCTGGGAGCCTCGAGGTGTGTGTGCTCAGACAGGGCACCTGCCCACCGGAGCCCTGGGGTCTGTATCTGTGGCACGGGCCACCCCAGAACCCCCAGAGACGCAGCTGAGATGGAGTAGGGCCACGCCCAGGCCACGCCCAGAACCCCGACTGCTAAGTCTGTCTTCCGTCTCACGTTCCCCCCTCTCCGCCCCCCATCTGCTCAGCCCAGACCCAGGGAGGGAGTCAGGGAAGGGACTGGCTCACTGGGCTCTGAGGGGCCTCATGGAAGCTGGACCCCCAGGCCGGGCAAGTCCTCTGGGCACCTCCCTTCCTTGAAGCAGCCCCCAAGGCCCCCGCTCCTTCCCTGGTACCCCAAATCTGCCCTGGGCACTGCCACAGGCAGGCTGGGATGGGGTCTGCCTTCAGAGGGGCAGGGTGGCCCCGGAGGGCTGTCCTTCTCCCATGGGTACGGCTTCCACAGAGTCTGGCCTCCCATTCTGGGGCTTGGGCAGCACTGCCCTCTCTGCCTCATCCCTGCACTGTGGGCTGAGGCCCTCAGCACTGAGCTGGGTGCAAGGACACAGGTACCTCCTGTCCTGTCCTGCCACCCCAGGGTCTGGGCTCCCTCGGAAATTCCTCTGGTTCCAACCCCCGGGATAGACACTGGGCTGTGTGGGTGCAGAGCCAACAACAGTGAGATTACCTGGAGGCCAAGGACTCTGGGACCAAACAGGCCTATTTCTAAATTTTTTAATGCTTTTTTTTTTAATGTTTTTTACTTATTTTTGAGAGAGAGACAGAGCACACACAGGGGAGGGGCGGAGAGAGAGGGAGACACAGAATCGGAAGCAGGCTCCAGGCTCTGAGCTCTGAGCACAGAGCCCGACGTGGGGATCGAACTCGTCAACTGCGAGATCATGACCTGAGCCAAAATCGGACGCCCAACCCACTGAGTCCCCCGGACGCCCCTAAAGGCCTATTTCTTACCAAAAGTATGTAACTGAAAAGAAGCATTGCAGGGTGAGGTCCCCTCCCGGTCCCTGTCTGCCCCCCACCCCAAATCCCTGACACATGGCCCCTCTGTGGAGGGTCCTTCCGTGTTTCCCATCCGGGGTTCTGACCCGGCTCTGCTGAAACCTCTCTCCTGGCCACAGGAGCATATCTGGAGCAGATCTAAGCTGCCCGAGGAGCCCGCAAGTGGGGAGGCCCATGGGAGGGAGCATCAAGTGATCACGTGACCCGTGTGGGACCTCACATCAAGGCCATGGACTCACCACACAGGTGTCCGAGGGGGCGAGGGGGCAGCTCCCCCAGAGGGGGGTGCTCATCTGACAAAATGCGGTTGAAGGCAGGGCTGGGGAGGAAAATCCTCAAGGGTCAGTGACCAGGCCGAGACCCCACAACAACCCACTCTCAGAGGACGTCCGCCCAGAATATGTGTGAGGACAGGAAAGGGCCCCCCTGGTGCAGGACCCTGGTGGGGAGGGCGGGGGCACTCTGCCTTCGGGCCAAGCGGGCAGCCCCACCCACCCCACAGACGATGAAGGCCTGGAAGTTCCCGGGGGGCGGGCGGAAGGGCATGTCATCATTCACAGGTCAGCTCACCCCGCAGACCCCGGCCTGGCAGTCGGGGTCCAGCCCAGACAACAGTACCAGCAGGTGCTGGTCTTTGCTGGGGGCTCCCCACATGCTGGGCACTGTTCTGAGGATCCCCGAGCCATACGAAGTGGGTCAGGTGACTCCCTCCATCTCCTGGGTGAGGCAGAGAGAGGGTGCCGTGGCGTGTGAGCTTCTGGGGTCCGACCACACCTGTCGGCAGCTTGTCTGGAGGGCCCCAGGGTCACTGGCCAGGCAGGAGTGTGACAGCTGGGGCCACTCTGGGAGGTGGGAGAGTACAGGCCAGGCGCCCAGGGTCCCCACAGTCCCTGGGAGCCTGCCCCTACCTGCCTCTTCCCAGGGTGCCCCCTGCTCTGTGCCCTAGGCAGGTGGCTGAGGGCAGGGAGGGGGCAGACCCAAGCTCCATTTCACAGGGGAGGAAACTGGGGCTCAGAGACGCCTCACAGAGCTTGTTGGGGCAGAGGCGGGTCCTCAGTCCACCCTAACCCATCCAGGGGCCTGGGATGCCAGGCCGAGGGTGTAATAACACCTTCCGGGCTAGAGGTGAAATGTAATCAGACTGGGCCCCCCCCCCCCCCCCGTCTGCCAGCTGCGGCCACCATTTGACCCCAGAGACCTCAAATGTGGGAATGTGAGGCAGCATGGACCTGTGCAGCCCATCTTCCCAGGTCCCTGCCTTCCAAGCGGGGGACATGAGAACCGCCTCTCCCTCCCCACGGGGATGAGCCTGGGCCGTGAACACTCCAAGAGGAACCTGGGGGAGGGGACGGCGCACGCGGTCTATCACCTGTGACTTGATTTTGTATCCAGCCAAGTTAACAACCCGTGAACATTTGCAACATCACAGTTTCTATCCCTCTCAACATGCAAGTGTATCTTTGCTGGTGGGCCTCGCCCGAGCGCCCGCTGCTCTAGAGAAGCTCCCGGAAGGGAAGGCGAGCCTGTCAGGCCGCGTCCGGCCGACTGAGAATTAACGGCCCCGTGCGCTCTTGCCTGGCTGCGTTTCTCCAGCTTTAGGCCACTTGAGACGGGGTCCACACGAGATGTGAGCTCGCTCAACCGAGACAGCAGAATTAGATTTATAATGAAGCACAGTCACGCAGCCACACGGTTTCCGAAGAAAAGGAAATTGAGTGGGAACATCTGAGCTGATTTAGCTGTCGGTGCGAGCCCTGTGGGGAAGCTGACACACCGACCGCCGGCCGCTGCATTTCCCCGGGTCCCCTGTCAGGCCCTCCTAGCAACCACCGGACATCCCCAAGCTCACTGCGCCCACCTGGTCCCCGGGGGACCCGCGAGCACTCCGCCTCGTTCCCGTTCCCACGAGCCCGGGACTCACACAACCGCCTATCCTCACCCTCCAAAGCCGCTGAGCTTCTGGGTTTGAGAGACACCGCGGTTTTTTGTTCCTGGGTTTGGAGCAAGCACATGAGCGTTAGAGCAGCGCCCTCATAGGCTGGTTCACGGGAGCTGATCCCAGACGGTGAGGGTGTCACGGCCATTCCCAGCCGTTCTCGTTTCACACCCGGCTCAGTCCCTCGGGGCATGCCTGTGGCCAGCCACCAGCCCCGTGCCTGGAGCCTCGTGCGGCACTCGGCAAACACGGATGGACCTAGAGCCAGGGCCCCTGGGGGCTCCTGGTCTGGACCCCCCTCTTACGGGCCACGGTGGCAGGAACCCTGGAGGACACAGAGCAGGGAGTCCCGCTACCCAGCAAGAAGTCGGGGCAAAGGGGCGGCACACTGGGGGCCAGTGGGCCCGGCGGCGGCCCAGCTGGGGCCCCTCTCCACACACACAGAAAGGAAACACGGAAGGCCAGCCTGGTGCTCTGGGTGGCAGTGCAGCTGCCTCCCTCGAAGACACAGGTCCGGGCTCTGGGCACCTGCACGCGGTGGGGACTCCGGGGCGCCCACGAGAAGCCGCTTTGTCTCTGCTGGCCAGACAGGCGCAGGACGACAAGGAGAGCCAGACTGCCCAGGCCGGGGAGTTGTGTTCGCAGGGAGGTCCGGTGCACAGGCACACACGCATGTGTTTGCACACATGCACGCAGCACCCGCCAGGGGAAATGCACGGGCTCAGAGAGAAAACAGGCATCTCACCGGGTGCTGGGCTGACCTCCCTGCTGCCGTGGCACCCGCGGGCCCTGCCACCTGGAGCTCCCTCTCCCAAAAGGCCTCTTCCACCCTCATGGGCTCGCAAAACCCCGTCGGGCTTTCAAGCCATGGTGCAACACAAGCCTCCTCTGTCCAGGCCCCCGGCGCCCGCGGGCGCAACAAAGCTGTTGGGGCACGTACTCAAGTGAGAGAGCAAGGAGCACTTACAGGGACACCTCATCTGCCCCCGCGACACAGAGGAGGGAGCAGAGCCTCAGAGGGATGTGCCAGGGCCGCATGGCTCCGGGTGGGTCCCTGGCCTCCACCCCCCACAGAGGCAGGGCCAGGAGCTGTGCTGCCCCCCGCCCCCCCTCCTGGAGGCATCCGACTTCCTGGCAACCTTGCCCTCGGTAGGTGCTCAGTGCATGCACGTCCTTGTCTCTTGCAGGGCCTTGGGCCCACAGGGCAGGACGTTCCAGACACGAAGACAAGCCAGGCACATGTGTCTGCAGTTGCTGAAAAGCTGGGAACAATTTTTCCCCACTGTTTTCTGTTTAGATTAACTGACTTGGCCGGATGCTGTCTGGGAAACCGGCTGCTGTGTCCTCCCGTCAGCCTGGAGGGGCAGACCGGCAGACCCCAGCACCCGGGCACGAAGGGCTTGGCGGAGGGGGTGGTCTGGGCCAGGCTGGGAGACGGGGCCAGGCCCAGCCCCAGAAGCCCAGTGCCCCGCACGTGGGACGGGCACCGTGGTCCACCCTGTCTGTGAGCCAGTCCCGGCGGGGCTGCTGGGGACACCTGTACTCTACTTCTGGCCGCCCCCATCAGGGCCAGCACTCGGGACCCCACAGTCCAGTCCTAGAGACGAGGGGCCCTCCCAGGCACTGCCCACAGCACTTGAAGCAAAAGAGGCCGGGCGGGCGGATTTGATCCCCATTCTACAGATGAGAGGCTGAGAAAAGAGGTGGGTCTGTGTGGTTCTTTGTCCCCCACCAATGGCCCTTTGAGGGCCTCACGTCACAGACCGTGGGACAAGGGGTGGCTGCAGACGCCTGCGTCCCTCAGCAGCACTTCTGGTCCATCCTAGATTGGAGCCTATGCGTCCTATGTTGGCTCTTTCTGGATCTGCCTCTCTGGCTCCCGTTCTTGCCTCTGGAGCTCTCCCCTAGCACCCGGGGGCTTCGGCAGGAGGAGCAGACCAAGGGGCCCGGGACCCTCCCAGAGCAGGGTGTCGCTGGTGGGGAGGGCGCCATGTTGAGGCCAGAACTGGGGCAACCAGCATCTGCTGGGAGGAGCCCGCACCTCCGACGGAAGAAGGTCTGTTCCGCCCAGAGGATCATCACTGCAATCAGTCCCTGTGGCTGGCTGTCCCCACCCTGCTCCCTTGGGGCTAGCCCCTCCCACCTATGGCCACCTGGCACACCCTTCATCCTTGAATGGATCCAGACTTCCTCAGTCACATTACTTCTTCCCCTTGGCCACAGAGATCGGTGTAGGGAGGGTCACAAGACCCCCACACAACTGAAGAAACCCCAGTCCCAGGGCCTTTGCTGAAACAGTGGGAAAGAAGGCAGGTGGAACACGACTCGAACTATATGTGGCTACATACGGCCATCTCGCCCTTGCCTAGGAAAATCCCACTGGAGAATACGCAGCACACTCAGAAGCAGAGCCAAAAGATGGGGAGACAGATTCCTGACAGCAGGAGAACACCTAGATCCAGCCACGCCTGCAGCCATTCCTTTGCAGTTATCTATGCCAGTAATACTCTGCAGGGCTCAAGGTAGTTTGATCTGTGATTCTAACACTCCCGACTGAAGGAGCCTTGTTTATACAAGTGTTTCGGTATTTGCTCCTCAACGGGGGATAAATGCTTTAGCCCAAGAAATATATCCCTAATGTAAGAATCATGACCAGTGGGACAGACACAGCAGCTTAAAGGCCTTCGTGCTCAAGCACAGGGTGGAAGCCTGGCCCACAGGCCACTGAGTCTGAACCCCCTGGGAAAGAAATGCAGATTCTCCTACAAGTTCCGAATCAATACAGCTGAGGAGGGCCCTGGAGTCTGCATTCTCACAAACCTTCTGATGCGTGACAGTGTGGGAGCCACAGTCCTGGTCTCCCTGCAGCTGGGGCAGTTGCAAGAGGGCATTCAGGTAGTTAAGACCCTTGTGCTGCCCGCCTGCCCCCGCCCTGCGCTGGGGGCTTGGTCTGTAGACTCACACATCGGGGGAGGGGTGGAGACGACTCTGCCGCACCCTGTGTCCCAGAGAGAGGGTGGGCCCCCGGGACACGACCCTGCTGCCGAGGCCAGGACCGCACTGACCCGGGCGGCCAGCTGGGAGGAGAAGGGCGGGGGCGGGGAGGGGGGGGGGGGCTGGAGGGATGGCCACCCCAACCATAAGAAAGGCTCACAGCCGGCACAGCCAGGGCGGGCACGGCAGCGGGCGGGCCCTGGGCACCGTGTCTCGTGTGTCCCACGCAGACACAGCCTCCCATCCAACAGAGGAGGCGGGGCAGACTCAGCTGGGGCTCCCGCCCCTCCGGCCACACGTCTGAGCTGAGGCAACACCGGCCCTCCCTGTGCTTGAACTTTTGCACGTACACCACTGCCCATCCGCCCCATCCCCTGCCGGGCTCCCCGGGGTCACTGCCAACACATTTGCTGCACAGAGTCTGGCTCGGGCCGCGTGTCGAGGACCAGCTGCCGACCCCGGCCCGGCCCCTCCCGGCAGGCGTGATGCCCAGCCCTGTCTGTCCAGGCGCTCTGGACCGGGAGCAGAAGGGGCTTCTCCCACCATCTGCTCACCAGTGTGGCGTTCTCGGTGCGAGTGTGAACACGGGGTGTTGCCGGGGGCCGGTTTGTGCCTGAGGGTGAGCGTGTACCTGCGACCGTGTGCTCCTCTGAGTGTGCACTGTTGTGCATCCACGTGCAACCGGGCATAGTGCAGGTTTTGCTGGTGACTGTGCGTTGCACACGAGTGTGCAAAGCGTGGGTTCTCTGGATGTGTCTGGGGGGGCGTGTCTCACCCTCCAAGTGACGGGCGGCTGGGGAGGGCGGAACAGGCACGCGCAGGGGTCTCGGGGACCTCACGCTCCCTCACTCCCAGATGGGGGTCTGTCGCCGCCCTCACGACCGGCTCACATCGGCGCAAACCCGGCGGCTTCTCCCAGTCTTTCTGTGCCAAGACGTGTGTTCAGTGGCTCCTGCGAGGGCCCAGATCCCGCAGGAGTGTCTCCTCCCAGGGCAGGTGGCGGCTGGGGTCTCGCAGGGGTCTCCACGGTGAGCTCACCCGAGGAGCCAGCACCATGCGGCCGAGGAAAGCAATCAGCACGCCGTCCCGCTGAATGTAAAGGTTAGTACATAAATCAAGGGAAATGTCAAACGCCTTTTTACACTGATTGAGATGTAATTTAGGGCGGGGCCGTGCCGGTCACTGGAGCGCAGGGAACCGGGAAGAAATCACGTCTGTAATCACCTAGAGATTGATGGACCCTCACCCCAGACCCAGCCTTTGTAGCCTCCCAGGACACAGTGACTGTGGCCGGTGCGGGTCCTGCATCCGTGGGACTGACCAGAACCCAGGATGCGTCACAAACACAGGCCGGGCCACAAGAACTTTCCAAATGCCCCACAGACAGCACACATCCTGGGATCATCCCTGAGGGGCCGGGGTGGTCGTCTCTGGACGTAAAGCTCAGCTCCACCGGCCGGTCTCTCCTCGGCCAAGACCTTCCCAGGCACTGGGTCTCCTCCTCTCTCCTGGGGCCCCCGACCGACAGGATCCGGCCCAGGGCCTAGCGGCTTGTGAGGGAGGTGGGGCTCCCGCCTCACAGGTGTGACAGGCTTCAGATACACTTTTTACATAACATTATCCTCCCATGAGACGATGCACACAGTCTATGTGTGTGTCAAATGTGTTAGTGAACACAAGCATTAAAAACACTTTTAAAAATCACAGCCCTGGGGCACCCGAGTGGCTCAGTCGGTTAAGCGTCTGACTCTTGATTTCTGCTCAGGTCGCGATCTCATGGTCCGTGCGGTGGAGGCCCACGTCGGGCTGTGCTGACCTCATGGATCCTGCTTGGGATTCTCTCTCTCCCTCTGTCTCTGCTGCTCCCCTGGTCAGGCTGTCTCTCTCTCAATATAAATAAATAGATCAAAGTGGCCCCTTTCCTGTCTCAGCCTCAAGAGACCCTGGCCGTGCCCTGCTCCCCGACCCCGCACTGAGGCGTCCTCCGGGTTCCCGAGCTGAGCCTGGCTCCCGGCTTTCTGCTCTCTGCCAAGGAACCAAACATTAGTCCCTTGTTCAGGCACCTGCCTTTGCAGCCTGGCTACCGGACATTGTGCTCTGAGACTCAGTGCTCAGGCTGCCTCCTTCAGGAAGACTCCCCGCTGCCCTTCTGTCCAGGCTAGGCCGCCTGAGGACTCTCACCACCTGCCCCAGGGTTTCTGACTCTCAAACCTCTTTCCTTCCTGTCTGGATCACGGCACCTCCCAGAAGGGGTTCCAACAGCCCCTCATTCCTCTTGGGAAAGAGTGTGCCTGCCCACAGCACCCCGGCAATGCAGAAGGACGGACCTCGAACGCTGCCTTTGCTCACCACGTGGGCCCTGAACCTGCTGATTATACGGCCCGTAACCATGGCTTTATTTTCTGACTCAGCTCACGGTGTCACCCAAAATAACGATCATGGTAATGGTGGCTTTCCCTGCACAGAGCTTCTGACATGCTGTTACAGACGCTGGGCCTATGTTCACTCACTGAACGGTCCCAACAGCCCTACCCGGTTGGTGCCACATCACCCCACTTTACAGATGAGAAATCCAAGGCACAGGAGGTGGAGACCATGCCCAAGGTCACACAGTCTGCGGGTTGTGAGGCCAGCGTTTGGACACAGGCATCCTGGCCCCAGAGTCCTCAACTTTATGCATTCTTCCCAAAGGATGTCAGGTTTAATTTTTACAGAAGAACCCGGACTTTATGTAAGTCTTGCCTTGAGGGGGGAAAGCAACTCGACTGGAGGGCTGCTAGCACAAAAGTCCATGCCGGCGGGAGGGCAATGGGGCTGGATGGGGCAGGAGGGACACCGACCCAGGTGACCAGGGACGGGGCAGCAGGGACACCCACGTGGCCGACCGGGGGCGAGTGCGAGCGGGCATCCAGCCCTCACGCTGTCCCGTGGAGCTGCGTCACCTGGTAATCATGACAAAGGGACAGCTCTGAGGGGATGGGATTCGAAGGCTCTGAGGCTACAGCCAGACGGGGGAGGAGGGCAACAGACAAGAGTAGGTCAGCAGTATATTTGTATTGCCAGAGTAGCCGTAACAAGGAGTGTTTTCGCTAACAAGTCAACAGAAGGCAAAAGCTAAGAAAACATTTGATTCGTTCAAAGGAAATCAAAGCTAAGAAAACATTTGATTCGTTCAAAAGAAATCAAAGCTAAGAAAACATTTGATTCGTTCAAAAGAAATCAAGAAAAAAAAGGGAACAAAACCCAGAGAGGCAAAAGGGAAAGCGGACAGTAAGAGAGTTGACCTACGTCACATCTAAGGTAAAGGGACTGGAAACTCAGCGACACTCACAAGACCAGTCTAACCACAAGGTCACAGAAAGGTCAGAAGCAAAGCAGCAGGGATCCGGGCCAGGACAACACGAGCCAGTAGGACGTCCGCTGACGCGACTCCACCGACGTCGTACGAGGCAGACACGCAGAGATACAGAGGGGCGCCTCGGAACGGCAGGCCCGAGCCCCGTGTGCAGCTCCAAACAGGTCCCAACGGAAAAGTCGGCCAGCCCAGTCGCTGGGTCGAGACACGAGGTTGTCACGTTCGACGTCGGATGAGGTGCGCAGACGCAAACCCGAGGATCGAGAGGACCCGAACTGGCAGGAAGACAGAAAATACAAAATGCAGATGCCCCGGCACGGGAAGGGGGGCGGCCCTACTCAGGGTGTGCGCGCTGTTCCCGGAGCGCGAGCCGCAGGAGGAACTCACAGGCACAGAAACAGGAAAGGAAGAGACAGTCACATTGCGGGCGACGTGGCTTTTTATGCGGAAAAGCAAAAGACTACAGACTGTTGTGTTTGCTCGGCTGGATTTGCACAGCGTGGCAGGAACGCCACTCACGACTGTTTCATACACACAGGAGCACAGGGAGCACGGACGTTACTGGGAGGAGCTGGGCAGTAAAGGAAGACCGTGTATCGCAAGCTCAGGGCTGCAAGACCCAGGGCTGAAAACTGCCGATTCCCTGAAAACGAACCTGTAGATTCAGTGCAATCCCAATAAAAATCTCAGCAGGTAGCTCCTTCTTGTTGTTTTGTAAACTGAGGGCCCATTCTAAAACTCACATGGAAACAGCGTCCAGAAAACCCGGGGCGATCTCAGAGGCGGACAGAACCCGTGAGCGGGAGAGGCAGCAGGAGCTCAGACGGAGGCCCACGCACAGGGCACGGGGTCGCCTGGCTGGCCACACCCAGGAAAACACTCCCAAATGGAAGGAACGAGGCGGCCGAGAGAAGAGGGACTGGCCGCCTGCCAAGCCCGGGCGGGGTGGGGCACAGCTCAGGAGCATCTGCACAGACGCCTTTCTCTGCTCCTGCTCCCGCGGGCGAAGACTGGAGCTTCAGCCGACGGCCCCTGGGGGTCAGCAGTTCCGGAAGCAGCCGGCCACACGCTACGGCGGCACCGTCCCCCCCAGCACTCAAGCACGGTTCCAGCTGGGGGAAGGGGCTGGAGAGCTGGCCGTGGTCGGCATGACGCGGACCCTGCAGTCTGACCAGTGGCCGGCCTGTGGCGCTGAGCACCCAGAGGACAGGAGTCCAAGGGCAGAGGGCGGGCGGGGAAGAGCACGTCCCTACTCACGCAGGGGTTGTATCTCCGCCCGGCGTGACCCCGGGCCAGCGCACGTAGGCCTTGAAGCTGCAGCGGGCAGGTCTGGCCTTCAAGCCCCGCGTGCTCCTCTCAGGCCGCAGTGGGGATGTCGCCTGGGCCCCTGATCACCACGAACGTGGTGTGGGACCCTGTGACCAGGCTCTGGCTCGAAGGCCGGGACACAAGCTGCATGCGCCCCCTCCGGGTCAGATCCTCAAGCGGGAGGAATATGCTTCCTCCCCCGACCCCGTCCCACCGCCTGCCGGCTTCCTGAAGAACTCGGACGGAAGCCTTCTGTGGAGGGTGAGCGAGCTACAGGACGGGGGTCCCCTGACCCCCAGCCAGCCCCACAGCACCCACCTGGACTTCTCTGATAGACAAACGCGTCCAGTGGCTGCTTAGCTGCTCCGCCCTGGATTTCTCTGGCATAAACCCTTCCCAAGGCATCGCCAAGGGGGACTGCTCCCCCTGGAGACGGGACAGCAGTCCCTGGGGCTGGAATCAGGCTTCCGAGCGGCCCGCATCCGCCCGCCCAAACTGAAGAGGCCCTCGCTGGACTCGGTCGCCTGCACGAAGCTGGTGCTCTCACTGCCACATCCCCATCTCGAGGCCACGTCCTCGGGGCAGCCCTGGGAGCGGGGGAGGGGAGCGAACCCACATTCCCGGGATGGGCAAGGAGCCCCGAGTGTCCCGGTCCAGCCCGCAGGCCTACCAGTGGTCACGTCTCCCTGACCACGTTGCCGGTGCCACTGCCCCCAGCTGAGCGCACGAGGGGCCCCTCAACACGGCAGGGCTGGGGGTGAAAGTGCGGCCACGAAACAGGGTCACCACAGACCAGACCCAGGCTGCCAAGGACAGAACCCAAGCCTGAGGACGGAGGGAGCGAAGGGCACAGCGGTTGGGGAAAGCGCGAAAGGGACGTGGGTGCCAGCCACAGTTTGCTCACCGTCCTCCTTCTTGCTCTGTTCCCCGTAGTGCCCCAGGGAGTGATCCCTCCTCCCCAGGACATGCGTGGCAGAGTCTGGAGGCAACACTGGTGATCACAACTGGGGGGCGGTGCCCACGGTGTGCACTGTGCAAAGGCAGGGAAGCTGGTGAACACCTACAGCACACAGGACAGCTCCCACTGCGAAGAGTTATCAGGCTCCAAACGTTGATGTGCCCAGAGTGAGGCCCTGACGCAGGCCGTCCGGTGTCTCTGCGTTGCGTTTCAGACCTGCGGTTGTCAGATGGCTTTGCGACTCAACTAGAAGAACAGGCATTACCAGGTGGTCGGCGCCTCCAGCTTGGAGGTGGACGTGGTAACTGATGAGACTCCACAAGGCTTCTGAGTACAGTTGCGCAGGTTGCGCATGGCCCCTGTCTTTTTATCGCCCTGCTCGGTGAGTGCTTGAAAAGAGTTTCCAGATGTTGGCCATTTTCTCCACTGACCGCTCATTCTTGCATCTCAGACGTTCCTTTTAGGGTCAGTTTTCTCCTTCCTGAATGATGTCCTTAAGTTCTTCTTTTCATGAGTGGTCCTTCCTCAGTCTGAAGATGTCTTCTTCCTCCCCTCCTTCCCTCCCTCTTCCTTCTTCCCCTCCTTCCCTCCGTACCCCCCACCCTCCTGCCCTCCACCCCTCCTGGCTTCCGTCCCTTGTTCTGACTTCAAAGGGAGAGCATTCAATCTTCACTGCTCAGTGTGATAGCACTGGGTTTTATAAACAGATGCCCTTTATCGAGTCAAAGAAGGTTACTTGTATCCTTAGTCTGTGTTGGGAATGGATATTGTTGTATCCTTAGTTTGTGTTGGGAATGCATATTGGAATTTGTCAAATTCTTTTTCTGCACCTACGGAGATGATTACGTGGCTGTTCTTTTCGACTTGCTAGCACGGTCAGCTACGTTGATTGATTTGCACACGTGACGCCACCCTGCGTTCCTGGGACGAGCGCCCTTGGTCATGGTCTGTTTTTCTTCTTACACACGTTGGTACCAATTTTATAGAAGTTAGTTTGGACTCTATGTCTGTGAGGGATACCGGTCTGTAGTTCTCCTGTCATGACTCTGGAGAACAGTGTGGCCGCTCCTCAAAAAGGGAGGCACAGACTTGCCTTGTGATCACTCGTACGTGCGAGCCTCGGGGCTGAGCAGACGCCTGTGGACGCACTCTCACGGCCGCCAAAAGGCGGAAACGCCCCAAAGGCCCACAGATGGGTGGGTGGACGCGCACAATGTGGTGTGTCCAGACGGTGGAATGTCACGCAGCCATAAAAGGTGCAGAAGGGCTGGCACCTGCGACCGCACAGACGTGCCCAGAGGCGTGCTGAGTGACAGAGGCCAGTGGCCGGGGCCGAGCGCTACAGGAAACACCCAGGCAAATCTGTGGAAGCCCAGGGAAGGGAGGAGGAGAGACTGGGGAGCGACCGCTAACGGGCGAGGGGCTTCCTCTTGAAGTGATGAGCATGTTCCGGAACTAGGTATGTGGCTCGACCTTGTCGGCCCGCTCGTACACTGAACCGTACAAGTTAAACTGGTGGATTTTACGCCACATGGATCGCCTCCCAAGTTTTCCACTGCGTGCGCACACACACGACCGAACCTGGGTGAGCCCTGACCACGCTCTCGCTGCCATAGGAACCGGGAGAGTGTCACTCTCTCAGCGTTTGCTTCCTTGTGTCTGAGATGGGGGCAATAACCCTGACTCACAAGGTGGCTGTGCCAATCAAGTCAGATAAGGCACGGAACACCCCGGGTTATCGTGCTAAATGAAGAGATAATGCGCGCAGTGTCACCCGAGGCTCAGAAGTGGGGCCATTTACAAAACGTCACCTGGCCCTGTTCCCAGCACACCTGTGGGTGATTTGGGCCCGACACCTGGGAGTCAGCCTTCACCCTCGGCGACTCCTCCCTCAGCCTTCTCCCCTGAGCCCTGCTCCCCGCCTGCTCCAGCCACAGTGGGCTTCGAGAATCACACCGTGCCCACGCTTTCCCTGCCGTGCCCTGGGTCCCCACTAGGATTCTCACGCACCTACAGTAAGTCCACGTCTGTATCACAGTCCCCCGAGGCCTTGGGATCTGCTCGTCCTCACCCCGCTTTCTCCTCCGTGCTGCCTGCCTCTCCCCCACTCACTGGGCTCCAGCTGCTCCCACCCCAGGGCCTTTGCTCCACTGTCTCCTGGCCTGGGATGATCTCCAGTCCGCGTCCTTACTCACATCTCTGTAGAAATGCCACCCCGTGGAACCCAGCAGGGCAGCAATCACTGGCCTCTCCCTTGGCTTTGCTCATAACTGCACTTCCCACATGAGACATGATGATGTTACGCTCTATGGCGTTATGGTTGATTAGCTACATTACAATTTGGGGCATTGGTTTCCTTGTTCACTTGCCTTCCCCATTACAATACAGGCTCCATGTACACACCAGACCTTTGTTGGGGGCTCTCCCCATGCCCCAGGACAGTGAGTGGATGCAGTGGGAGCTAATGTCCTCACGGGCGAAGCACCACGGCTCCCCAGGTGCAGCGCAGGCGGTCCCACACCGCAGGCAGCAACGCACTTGTCAGGGACCCTCGAGGCACGAAAGCTGAGTCCAGAGGGGTGGGCAGCTTCCCCTCCATCCCCACCCTCTCCCTGTCACTGCGTCAGGGCGGCCTTCCAGGAACACGCACAGCACCTGCTCGCCCACAGGTGAGGCCAGAGGTGCACGCCCGCGCCGCGACACCAGGGGGCAGCAGAGCGCCAGGGAAGGACCCGTCCTCGGAGCCGGAGCCGGCTGGAGCGCGCGCAGAGTGGTGATCCGGCCCCGCCCCTCGGCCCAAGCCCCGCCCCCTGCCCGGCCCCGCCCCCCGGACCGAAGTGACCCAGGTTTGGGCTGCAGGGTCTTCCGGGGGGCGGCATCCTGAAATGCGTGCCATGGGCGACGGAGCTGGGGAGTGGGGCGGCGGGAGGGCTCCGCCAATTGAGGGGACTCGGCCAGGCCTTTCTAAGGCCCTGGACTCCGGTTCTCCTGAACTCATTACCGCCACCCCGGTTCCGAGGGGACACTGCCAGGGAAACACCAGACGTCTCGCTGGAACGCGTGCAGCCCGGAGAGACCAAGTGGGGGGTGGGCTGAGGCATCCTGGCCCCTCCCACAGCCTGTACAGCTCCAGCCTGGGCAGAAAGACTGGGCCCGGGGTGGGGGGGGGGGGTGCTCTGACCTGGGCCGAGGCCCGGGTGAGCTCTCTTGACCCCCAGCCCAGACGGGCTTCCTGGCCCCGCAGAGCCCTTCGGCCCTCCCTGCCACTGCCCCTCACTCTGCTCTGGTGGGGGTGGGCGGGAGGACCACTGTCCACTGGGATGCGTGGTGAGACTGAGCTGGGAGGCCAGAGTCAGCCCAGGGGTCCAGGTCCCGTTGGACCTCTCCCTTTCCCCTCTCCACCCCCAAACGCCATTTTCGGGTCTCTGGATCTACTCCCAGGCAGGCTGAGAAAGGGTCTTGCTCTCAGCCGTGGCCAGGAGGGACCCCTGCCTGAGCTGTCCTCCTTGAGGGAGACCCTAAGGAGGTCTCTCAGACTGGCACCCACAGGCACCCCTTTGAGGGAGCCACGGAGTCTGGAAATCCCACACAGATTCTAACCTGTCCCACCAGTGTTTTGTACTAAAATAAACACATGTCCTCCGGCACCGAATTCGGATTTTCCACTAAATCCGGTTTAAAAAACAGGAATGTTGAAGAAAATCTGAATCTAGGGAGGGCTGTGTGGGGTTGTGCCCCCAGATCCAGGTCAAGGGCACACTGTTCGTGTCCTCTGGGCTTAAAGGTGTACCCACAGAGAGGCCCAAAAACGTCCATCAGCCGCTAACACCGCAGTAAGAGTGAGTAAGAGGGGATTTGCCAGGAGTTTGGAGGCAGCAGCACCTGTATGAGCAGGACACCGACAGCTGCAGGAGGAGGCAGGGCTGCGACATCCCAGCCCCATGGGGGGCTCTCCGGAGGGGGGTGCAGGGCGAGGCGGGCGGCTGTGCGAGCCTCCTCCAGCTTAGCATTTCCATCTTTCCTGGAGCCCTCCCCAGGTCCCCAGGATCCCCAGGATCGCCAGGCCCTGCCCACTGAGCCCCAGACCCTACCTCAGATGACCAGGGTGCGTTCAGGGGTTGCTCCTGAAAGGTAAAATCGCGACTATCATACAGGCACAAAAGGTATCCGAGACTGTGTGGCACTCATTAATTAATGAGGAAACCTGGCTGGCAGGAAAATGCAATCCGCACATCACACAGGAAAGAGGGAGAGCTGAAGGGAGTTTATACACGACAGGAGGCAGGTCTCCCTGCAGGGCAGTGATCGATCACACTGGCCAAACAAAATGAACTTCATTTCTAGGGCCGCGAATCGGTTTTCTGCACAAGAGCTGCACAAGAGCTCACCGGAGAGGCAGAGGTACCCTGGGGAGGGGGGGGGGGGTGTGCTGGACGGGCCCCTGCAGAGCCTCCCACAACTCCTCCCACCTGGCCAGACCACCTCCTTGCTCCATTGTCTCCAATGCCACAGGTCTGAGCCCCGAGCTGGGCAGCTCCCTGGGGCCAGGCTCCCCGTCCATGCTCCCTCCCCACGGCCTCCATGACCCACATGCAAGGTCTCCTCTCCGGGGAGCAGCTGGCCCTCCACTGGAAAGAGGCTGACGGGACTAGGTTCGAATCCTGCCACCGCGGACTGCCGCGGACTGGCCATGTGATCCTGAGAGCCGCCGCTCTGTGCCGAGGTCTCCACGTGGGCAAGGGGGGGAGTGCAGAAGTGCCCACCCGGCTGACCGGTTGTGAGGGCAGAGTGGGCGTAGCGAGGGCCAGAGCTGAGTGTCAGGAGGGTGGGTAGGGGTGCCGGCTTCCCCCTCCCCCATCCACCCCCTACCATCCCCCCCACTCCCCATCCCCCTCCCCGCAAGTCCTCCCTCTGGGGCCTCATGGCCAGCTTCCTGCCAGGACATGCTACTCCTCCCAGGTGAGGCAGGGGACACTGGCCTGCACAGACCCCCCTCTGTCCTGCCCGCAAGGCATCTCTCGCCTTCGAGTTCATAGGAAATAGTACCCAATGCCTTGCTGCAGCACGCGGGCTCTGTTCTGTCCGGCCCTGGGATGCGTAGTTCTGGCCCTGTCTCCACGGTCTTGAGCACGGAGCCTGCCCGCATCCCTCCTCCCTCCCCATCCCAGTAACCACAGCCCGCGTGCTTGGGGCCTAGAGATGCCCACACCCCCTCTCTCAGACAGGGCCTAGACTCACTCATATACATCACACCCTCCTCTCCTGGTCCCAGGCCCCAGGGAAGCGTGGCTGTGTAAGCTAAAGGTCCGGTCAGGGTGGTTCCCTATGTAGACGGTTGGCACAGACCTTCTCTTTCCTCAGATGTCAAGTCTGGAACTGGAGCAGCCATTTTGTGCCCATGAGGGAGAACTGGTTTGGAACGAGGCCAACTACGCAGAAGGCACACAGAGATGGAAAGAAATTCACAGCATGACTGAGCCATGGATCAAACCAACTCTGAGAAACACACACACACCCCCACCCTGCCGTGTCTCAGGGACTCCCAGTACCGTCTGCCGTCAGCCCTGCTTCAGTTAAGGCAGTTTGCTCTGGCCCCTGTGTTCCTCATGGACACCCTCCCCTTGTGTACAGCTGCAGCTGGGTTCCGTCTTTGCCCTTATTTTCTGGGACGCTTTGGGCATCAGAGCAGCCCCCCAGCCGGCCCGCTGCTCTGCTCGCCAGCTAGCCGGCACTTGGGGCCAAGCTCCCAAAGACCCCGGAAGGGGCCCCTGCCCAGAAACAAGCCGTTCCCATGTGGGGAACCTGATGCGGCTGCCCGGCTGCCGTCACACTGCTCAGTAAAGGACACAGCGGATCAGGGACACGGTGGCTCCCCTGCCTTCGGGGTCCTCGGCGTTTTCTCTGTAAGTGTTCCCTCCTCACCAACCCTCCAGAATACACAGACTGAGACCTCCACCCCTGGGAGGAGGCGAGGAAGCTCCAGGCTGGAGGCTTATGGACAGATTGGCCGGCCCCACCAGCAGGCCCGAGACCTGCTGATTCCATGCCATTAGTTAACGAGAGCCCTGGGGTTTTCCTTACACAGCAGCTTGAGGTAATCACCAAGCCCGGAGTGCCCTGCACGCCGGCCTGTGTCCTGTGCTTTTCAAATACCCTGAAATGCGCGTCATGATTCTGGAAGCTTCAGGAACGGCTGGGCGGCTCAGTCGGTTAAGATCACGGTTGGTGCGTTCGAGCCCTGGGGTCGGGGCTCTGTGCTGACAGTTGAGAGCCTGCTTGGGATTCTCTCTCTCTCCCTCTCTCTGCCCCTCCCTGCTTGCTCTCTCTGTCTCTCTCAAAATAAAAACTAAACTAAAAGCAAGAAGATTCCGAAAGCTTTGGCCAGTCTGCAATTTCAAGTAGCCCTTACGAAAAGTCCAGACAGCCTCCCCGTATCAAACGAGATTAATCAGTAACGAGCTGTAATGTTATGAGGTCATCTCCCGACACACGGTAACTCGGGGGCAAACCTACCTGATTGGCCAGCACGTAAAGCCTCGGGAGCTCTCCCGCACTTATCTGTGCCGCGAGCCTTACTCGAGATGTTTGTCTTGCTTCAGTTACGTGTGGGCGTTGTTTCACTGCACACGACCCGGTCGACCTGGCGGGCGTATCTCGTGGGGCACATGCCACGCACACGGCCACCTCAGGCCAAGACCACGAGGAGAGGTGTGGTTCCCGTAAAGGGGAGGCCCTCACGTGTGCTGTGCAGACCTGGCCGGGGCCGCAAAACATGCCAGCCACGCGGCCGCGTCCCTGCGCCGTTCTCGTGCGATGTGGCCAGAGTGAGTCTTTGTGACGTCCCCCGAATCTCATCGTCCACAGAACCTGCTTTCGGCGGACCTCGTCGCCCTCGTGCTGGCCTGGCCCGCGTCCCTGCCGGCCTGCGCGCCCGGCCCCTCACCCTGCCCTGGCGGCTGACCTCCACGGCCGCACGGTGTGACCGCCTGCGCTGCTCCAAGACGACACCACGGCCCCCCCACCCCCGTGGCTCTCCCTGCAGGACCCTAGGGAGGTGTGGCTCTCCTACCGACAAGCTGGCCCGCCCTCCATCCCCGGCGGACAGAATCCGCCCGCGGTCGTGGAGGGACCGTGCTGCTTTCCGCCACGGAGTTGTGGGGCGCCCTCGCACACGGCAGCAAGACCGCAGTCTTCCTTCGCCGGCCCAGCTCACCTCCACGTGCCCTGCGCGGTGCCCCAGTGCTGCGAGCTGCGAGCTGACCGCCCGGGGGGATGAACGCGTGACTGTGACAGACAAGGGACCTGGGGAACGTGGACCCATGAGAACCTCCGGAAGGGGGAAGCGACGGGCTGCAGGGCTCTGGGGTCTCAGTGGGTACGGGCGTCCCTGCTCCAACGGCCAAGGAAAGAGGACTCTGCCCACACCAGGACTGTCCAGGCGCTGACGTGGGAGGGAGGCCAGAGCCTGGTCAAGCCCAGTGCCCAGCGCCCAGCTGTGGACCCTGCCACGGAGGAGGGTCACCCACAGGGGAGGGCGGAAGGGATACCAGCCGCCCCAGGCACCATTCCCAGCGCAGGCGGCACAAAGTGGCTGGTCCGACCTCAGACGGCCCTGAGGTGGGGAGCAGCTCAGAGGTGATGCAGTCGGGCACAGAGAGCAGAAGGCCTGGCAGGCCCCCCGCTGCCACGTGTCAGAGCCAGGAAGGGGCCCTGGCCACTCGGCTGAGTTCACCTCAATCTTGCTTTTGTATCTCGTTAAAGAAACACACTTTTTTTTTTTAATTTTTTTTTTAACATTTATTTATCTTTGAGACAGAGAGAGACAGAGCATGAACAGGGGAGGGGCAGAGAGAGAGGGAGACACAGAATCGGAAGGCTCCAGGCTGAGCCATCAGCCCAGAGCCCGACGCGGGGCTCGAACTCACGGACCGCGAGATCGTGACCTAAGCTGAAGTCGGACGCTCAACCGACTGAGCCACCCAGGTGCCCCAAAGAAACACACTTTTAAAGCAGGCTGCTTTCCGTAGAAAGTAACAAGAACCTTGCCTCAAACTGGCCTCTGTGAGTCCCCCCAAGCGGACATTTTGAGAGGTGCACAGGGTTCTGGGGGGCAGGGGGTGGGGGGGACCCAGCTGCTCAGCCAAGTGTTCCTGGAGCAGCGACAGCCCGCCGAGTGGCTGGCGGGACAGCTGGGCCCCCAGGCCCGCCACCCACCAGTGCTGGCGGCCAGGAGCACGGCAGGTGTCGGGGCATCCAAGCGAGGGGTCCCCGACGCGGGCCCACAGCTCGGGCGGGGACAAAGGTACTGCTTTATTGTCAGGTGGCCTTTTGTGGGAGCAAGAGGGTAATTCTCTCTCTAAAGTGGTTGCTGCCGTCCTGTGTCTCGTTGTATCATATGCACGCACGCAGCCATTGGCCCACGTATATACTCAAGCATACAGCCATCTCTAGCCATATACGTGTCTTTACGACCTCATCTGAGGTCACTACGTGTTCCAAAATGCCACTCGGAAAGCTGCCTGGAATCCCGAGGTATGGATGGCCTCACTGATCTGCCAACCCGCCCTCTGAGCCAGGCGGTAGGCCCCCTGGCAGTGCACTGATGGGATGAAGGAGGGCAGGACACGCTCGCACGGCTCTCGCTGTGTGTGCGGTGCGTGTGTTCTCTGGGACGGCTCTCCACAGTGGTCTCTCCCGCGGAATGGGGTTCTTCTAGCCGCAGTCCCTCTCACTCTGGGTTTCATCCCCCAAAGGATCCTTCGCCACTTTGCTGTTCAGGCACTGGAGAATTTTCACGTTCACGGTGTGTATTCTTTGTCATGTGGAAATGGCCGGTCCACGTCCCAGGCCCAGGTTCCACCCGGGCAGCAATCCCACCCGGTCCAGCCAGCTGCCCAGCTGCCCCCTGGGTGGCCCGACCCCTCAGGTGCCTGAGTAGCAAGCACAGTTCATCTGTGACAACCTGGTCCCGACCACTTGCCTGGCATCACCCACCGGTCACTGTCTGATGTGCATTTTGGGGTCCTGTCTTTTTCAATAGATTCTGAATGATTCACAAGGACTTAATCTTCATCTCTGGGTCTCCTCAACACCCAATAAAGCCTCTTCACTCAGAGAATATTTTAAACAATAGGTGGGTGCCCATTAAACATCTGTCATTTGCCCAGTTGGTTGGCTTGACTCTATTTAGCATTGCCCAGAGTGCTGGCCTCAGTTACCAAGCAGAGAGATTAAACAGCATATCTTAGTAGCAGCAAAACAACAAATGCCTAGGAATAAACATAACTAGAAACACGCAGGATATATACATAAAGAAAATATTAAGATACTACGAGTAAAGCCGAAAGATAGTAAACCAACTGGGGAAAAGATATTAACAATTTTATAATAAACCATGAACTAATCTCCAAAATATGTAAAGAGCGCCTACAAAACAATAAGATAAAGTCCGGCGACCTAACTGAAACATGGGAAAAGAGTCCAAATAAGCAACTGGCTTTTTAACGAGATGCTCAGTCATACAACAAGAGAACGTAACTTAGAACTAAGGGAGGGGCTCAGTCAGTTAAGCGTCTGACTTTGGCTCAGGTCATGATCTCACAGCTTGTGAGTTCCAGCCCCACACGGGGCTCTGTGCCGACAGCTCAGAGCCTGGAGCCTGCTTGGGATTCTGTGTCTGCCCTCTCTCTCTGCCCTTCTCTGCTTGCGCTGTCTCTCTCTCTCTCTCTCAAAAATAAATAAACATTAAAAAAATTAAAAACAAAACCACTAAGGGAGATTCCACTTAATTATCAGATCATGAAAGAGCAAAGTGCTGGACAACCTTCCGTATCAGTGAACTCGTGGGAAAACAGACACTCTCGTACCCAGCTGACAGACACACAAGTTAGTGCGACCCTCACAGTCGGGAAGTGTCACCACCAATACGAGGGGTAAAAACCTGTGTCCTCTGGCCCAGTGATTCACTTATCCTGTGTATACTGCCACACTTCCCTGTGTATACTGCCGCACTTCCCCCCATGTACACAGCCCCACTTCCCCCTGTGTATACAGCCGCACTTCCCCCGTGTACACAGCCGCACTTCTCCGTGTATACAGCCACACTTACCCCATGTATACAGCCGCACTTACCCAGTATATACAGCCGCACTTCCCCCCGTGTATACAGCCGCACTTCTCCGTGTATACAGCCGCACTTACCCGGTATATACAGCCAAGCTTCCCCCCGTGTATACAGCCGCACTTCTCCCCGTGTATACAGCCGCACTTCTGCGTGTATATAGCCACACTTCTCCGTGTATACAGCCGCACTTACGCCATGTATACAGCTGCACTTACCCGGTATATACAGCTGTACTTCCCCCCCTGTATACAGCCGCACTTCCCCCCATGTATACAGCGGCACTTCTCCATGTATACAGCCGCACTCACCCTGTGTATACAGCCGCACTTCCCCCGTGTACACAGCCGCACTTCTCCATGTATACAGCTGCACTTACCTGGTATATACAGCCACACTTCCCCCCGTGTATACAGCCGCACTTCTCCGTGTATACAGCCGCACTTACCCGGTATATACAGCCACACTTCCCCCCGTGTATACAGCCGCACTTCTCCATGTATACAGCTGCACTTACCCGGTATATACAGCCAAGCTTCCCCCCGTGTATACAGCCGCACTTCCCCATGTATACAGCCACATTTCCCCATGTATACAGCCGCACTTCCCCCCGTGTATACAGCGGCACTTCTCCATGTATACAGCTGCACTCACCCTGTGTATACAGCCGCACTTCCCCCCGTTTATACAGCCACACTTCCCCCCGGTGTATACAGCTGCACTTCTCTGTGTATACAGCCGCACTTCCCCCCGTGTATACAGCTGAACTTACCCGGTATATACAGCCACACTTCCCCCCCGCGTATACAGCTGCACTTCCCCCCGTGTATACAGCTGTACTTACCCGGTATATACAGCCGCACACAGGTGGATGAGTCCCATGCAAAGTTATTCACTGCATCATTATTCACATGACCTAAAAGCCCATTAATAGGAAACTGTTAAATCATATCGGGTCCATAAAATAAACACAGTTTTTAAAACGAATGAAGAGTCTGATTCGGGCTTTGGTCAGCCAGGTGGGAGAAGGCCTCTGCCTGTACACATCGGAACGGCCAAACGGCCAGGGCGTGGAGGCCGGGGACGTCACGGCCAGCGGGAGGCCGGAGCTCGGTGCCTCTCCTATGAAGCAGGTACAGCTGTGAAGTGTGCGAGCGGGGGGTGCTGAGAAACAGAGGGAGGCCGCTAAGACACAGGGCAGGTTCAGCAGGGCTGGCAATGCCACCGGGGGGGAGGACGACGACATCGAGGTTTGGGGCCCCCCACACAGCCAGGCACTCGGCAGCAGGATCCCAGCAAGAAGGCTTCCCCAGAGGAAAGACCCACAGGCGTCGCAGGCAAGGCGCTCAGAACCACCCCCTCCACTCACACCTGCTCCCCACTCGCCACTGCCCTCTGGTCTGGCCCCCACCGCCCCCCCCCTGGGCTGCGAGATCCTGTCTGGGCCCCGCGGCATCAGTGGCCCTCGGGACAGCACTTGCAGAAGCACGAGTCAAAAGTCCAATTTCCTTAGAATGCCTGCGTGGTCAGGCCCACCTCTTTATAAAGAGTTTCTTTTAGAACATTCTCAGGTCTACAGAAAAGCTGTACAGGAACCCCAGGACCCATTCTCTCCTGTCGCTAACATCTTCCATGCGTGTGGTGCGTCTGTCGCAATTAATGAGCCAATAAGGCAAGCGGTTAGCTGAAGCCCACACTTTATTTGCATTTCATTGGTTTTCCCACTGGGCTCCTTGCTATTTGCAAGCCTGACTAGAGTTGTGACCCATGTGACTATGCTACCTGTTAATTACATGATTCCATTTCTTTTTCGACCATGTCTCAGTGGGCCCGGACCCACGACTCAATGGTTCAAGGACCCATGGGCCCCCACCCGCGACACCACAGCAGAAAATACCCAGGCCGGGTCAGGCTGGTTCAGGGGCTCCCCTCCTGGGCAGGGAGGGCGGTGAGGACACTGAGCCTCCGGCGTGTCTGAGCCCTGAAGGGCAGAGACCCTGGCTGGCCTGGCCTCCACTCCGCCAGCAGACGAGGGAGGACAAGGTTCAGGGCAGAGAGACAGGGGGTGTTTTCCCCCGGCTGCCTGGAGCTCAGCACCGTGGCAGATGACTGACAGTGTTTGCCTCCTGACCTCCGGTGATGCCTGCTGCAGCCTGTAGGGCTGCTTTCCAGGAGAAATGCTATCTGAAGTGTGAAATCAGCCATTCCCGGGGCATGAAGTCACTCCTGGGGTTGGGCAAGGAGGGGGCCCCAGGCCCGCCCCAAGCCCTGACCTGGAACGATCATTTCCCAGGGAAAGTGCGGCAACCCTGCAGGTGCCAAGGCACCCTGGGGCAGCGACGAAGCAGTGGGCTCCCCTCCCCTGAGCACCCTCACCAAGCCTTGGACCACCGTGGCTGAAACAGTGCAGGCCCAGGGCCCCTACAAGAGCGGCTCAGGGCATCTGCTCACCGGCCCTGCACCCTCCAAGGAGGCTGCACCTTGACCAGCTCTGTCTCCTAAAGAGGCCATAGTGCCAGTGACAACCCCTCAGCAGCCCCGCCCTTAGAGCAGGGGTCCAGCCCCCAATCTCGGTTTGAGGGACTAAGGTGGTAGGGGAATTTCCTCCAAAAGAGTCCTGAGGGGTGGCCTGGGACCTCCCCAGCACAACAGCAGTGGGCCCCACGGCTCACCCTGGACACCCAGCGCATGCTGGCCTCAGGGGATCCTGCCCCCAAGTCCCTGACCATCTGGCCTTGGAGCTCAGGGAGGGCAAGCCCCCCCCCTCCCCCACGGAAGGGGCAGGACCTAGCTGCCCCTCCTCCACCCCCCAAGTTGGAGCTTTGCGGGGTAGGCCCCTCAGGGGCCTGCTCCTAAGGGCTGCCCTGCTGCCTCAGGCCCTGCCTCCCCCCCCCCCCCCCCCCCCCCCCCCCTCCCCGCCCCCGCCTGCCGCCAGCCCTCTCAAAGGCCTTTTCATCCCTGTGTGGACAACACCACTGGCCGCATCAAAGAACTTCTATGGAAAGTCATATTTTTCCCCAAACCAGAAAAGTTCAGGCTCAGAGCACAAACATTCAGCTCATTATTTAGAAATAACAAGTCCTCTGGGTCCTGGTATCAGATCAAAGCTCAGAAATTAAATTCTCCAGAAGAGGAGGAGGCCTGGGATCAGCAGATTTGTGTTTGCTTATTTTTTTCATTCGGCAGCTAAAAAAAGGGGATCGAAATCTGCCTAGCGGTTTGGAAGTCTGGCCGGGGTTTGCGAGCCGAGGAGACAGCGTGCTCCGGAGGCTCCTGGGCGTGGAGGCTGAAAATATTTGGTTGACATGACAATGGAGACGACTTGGCGGCGGCTCAAGCGCAGGTCTGCAGGGGAACGCGGCCCCACCTCCCCACCCTGGTTCACACACGCAGGCGCACACATGTGCATGCGTACACACGTCCACCGCAGCATCTGCACCCCGGAACCCACACGCGTGCACGCACGGGGACCCGCCCACCACGTGCACAAGCGAGTGCGCACATGCACAGAGCAACCGCCAGAAGAGGCACCGGGAGAGGCGCAGCTCTGCGCTTTCACCGCAAACCCAGGGAAGACCCAGCGCACGCGCTCCAAGGCCCCCAGCCCCAGCGCCCCCAGACCTGGGGCACGGACCCCACTCCTCTGCCCCTCCACTTCTGGGGCTCCCCTTGGCGGGCCTCCACCACCCCGCTCCGCAGACCCTGACCCTCACCTGGGGCGGTAGGAGGGAGTGAGCCCCTGGAGCAGCCGGAACCTGGTTCTGAAGCCCCGCCCCTAGCCCGGGGATTGGCTCATCCGTGGGCATGTGACCTGGCCCCAGCCAATGAGATGGCAATAGCCCGGCACAGGTGCCGGATGGTCCATCGCGGTGGGTAAGCCAGGTGCAACGTAGCCTCTCTTGAGCGCTGGATCGCACGGGCCCTGAAGCCCACATCAGCGCCCACGTCCCAGTCTCAAGAGCCCATACATGCCTTTATTACCTCGGGTAGTTTGAGTTGGGCTTTCTCCTAAATGTGAATCCTGGAGGTTGGAGCCAGTGGTCAGCCCTTCCCATCTGTCATGAAACGGGCTGACAAGGCGGTCTCAGCTGCTCGCCGCCCCCCGCCCCCAGGGCCTAGCAGGGGCGACCCCTTGGGCTCTGCACTGCCTGGCTCCCTGCCTCCCCGCCCCCAGCCTGGCACTGCACACTATCCCTCCTCGGCCTCTCCAGTTCTCCCCCCTTTACGTCCTTCCTGCCACTTGGCCTTGGCCTGGAGACTTCCTCTGCCCGAGACACCTGTCCCCGCCGTCTTTTCCCCCTTCTCCCTGTGCACGTGATGCACTTGGGGCCCTCCCACCTAACCCAAGACAGCGCACCTCAGATCAAAGCCCCATTGTCATATACTCACCTGTGACATTGCCAGTTTCCAATAATTAGGATGTGGATATCTGAGCAGTTTTGGGGGGGGGGGGGAGGGGCACATTATCCAGCCTACCTCCTACACATGTAAACCTAATTGTGTATGCGTGTACACACAGGTACATGACATGCACACATGCTCACACATGGAAACAGACATGATCCTCTTGCCGAGGTTCCCCCAAAGCAGAGCCTGAGACAAGGATTGGGGTGCAGGTGGTTTCTCTGGGAGGAGATTTCAGGCAGCAGGAGTGTGAGGGCATCGCTGAGAACAGGAGCCTTTGCAAGAGGACACTCCCTTGGCCCCCGGCCTGCCTGCACTGGGCCCCTCTGAGAGACCACAAGGCTGGAGTACTGATCATATTTATGATGCAGTCAGTTGGGGGTCACTCCTGATGCATTACTGGGCCAGCACTTCTGGGGTCCACAGACAGAGCCTTGATGCAAGTACACTGAGGCAGGGGCCTCAGAGCCAGACATGCCCGCAACTCACATGTGGCAAATGTCTTCTGGCTGGCCACGTGCTTGAGCCCCCATGGCACCCCGAGTCAGGAATTTGTCCCAGAGCAGGACACATCAGCACATCCCCAGGGTGGGGGGCTTGTGGGAGCAGACACAGACTGAGAACGCACTACTGTGAAACGGGGCGGCTGGCCTTGAGTTTCTCCCAGAATTCCTGTCCGTCCATTTAGCAACAAACACCAAACAGAAGGGAAGAAATGGGAAGTAGCTGGAAATGCTGAAATGTGAGGCTTTTTTCCTCAAAAAATGACAAAAACAGTATCATGGATAAGCCCATTTTCCAGGCAACGTTGTCTCGGGCTGTGTGTATTAAAGGCGTGAGAATGAGTGCAAATTGAGTACTCAGGTGCAGCTGGCCGCTGGTGCTGATGGGCGCAGGGCACTGGCCAGGGCCTGGCTGGGGCTCTCGGGGTGGCTGTGCTCTGGGCACAGGCCGGGGAGACGCGGTAGCCCCTAGGCAGCCGGGGGACCGGGAGCCAGCCAGAGCCCTTCCTGGACAGACCGAGGGCCCCCAGCATCGCGTTCTCCCACAGGGATGTCGAAGCGAGCCGGTCCGCACGAGCCACGCCTCCACGAGCACCTAGGTGGGCAATGACATTGGTGATGTCAGCCCTCATGCAGCCCCTCTCCGAGAGAACTTCCGACTCCTTCCACAGAGGAGCAGACTGGGGCCTGGGAAGATAGCTGAGTCTCCCTGAGCTACAGAGCTGAGATGGGAGACATGGGTCTGCCCCACTCACCGCACACCTTCCCAGGTCTTGGGGGCACAGGGCTCAGTACAGACCCAGCTGGATCCCCACTGCCTGGGTGGCGAGGGAGACACAAAGGCCACCTCTGCAGAGCATAATGGCTGTCTGGCGTCCTAAGGACATGGACATGGGCGTGGGGTGGCGTCCCCCTGGGGTCCTCTGGGCTCTCCTGGCTGGGGCTGGGCACACCTGGGTTCCATGTTGCTGGTTGCCTGTGTGTGGCCCAGGGCAGCCCTCCCCCCGCTCCCTCCTGCAGAAGAGGCTGTCTGGTGGCCAAGAGGGCTTACCTGGGAGCTGTGTCCTGTAAGGCGAGTGGCACCGCAGCAGGCACAAAGTGCTCCGTGATGACCCTTATCAGTGTCACTGCCGCCACCATAAAGCTCCAAGCCCTCAGGTGCCCGACCTGCCATCTCAGTGACCTCTGGAGCCCAGTTCTGCACATCTTTAGGACAGCCTGAGCTTCTGGTGGAATCCCCTCCTCAAGGACAGACCAAACCCTCTGACCCTTTGCTGTTTACAGCCTGCACGCCTGAGGGCAGAGGTCACCCTGCTCTGCTCCCGGGTCGTCCCAGCAAACAGTGCAGTGCTCAGAGAGCATTTCGCGGCCGCTCAGATGGCCAGCAGGTGCTCATTCCTCCCAGCTCCTCACCAACCCTTCGAGGCCCCTCCATCCTCAGCGCTCTGAGCTGGAGGGAGAAGTCGTGTCTGTGCTGCCCGCCCAGGGAGCCCCCACCCCACAGGAGCCTGGCCGTGGCCCCCAGTCGCCTCTAGCTAAGTCTCAACGTCCTCCCCCAGCAGAGGCTTAGACCCCCACGTTGGCCTTTCTTTGGGGTTCCTCACATCACAGCCCACAAGAAGGCTGATGCAGGGGGCGCCCGGTGTAGGCGTGGGGCAGGGAGACGGTCACTGGATGGTCCACCCGTGTGCAGATTCTGGCTGCAGAAGCTGGGGGCCCCCCTTCATGGTGACCCGAGGACCTAGGACACGTCCCTCAGCGCTGTCCTCAGAAGGGTGGAGGTGGGGACACGGGTCCGGGCTGCGATCTGCTGATGATTGCAAGGCTGCCCTGAGGGACGAGGCCGCATTTTTGTGGTGCCAGAGCGACCCCCGTGCGGAGAAGCCAGGAGGAGGAGCTGCCCGGCCGGTGGGCGGCGGGGCCTGGGGCGGGACCCCACGCAGGACCGTGCCCTTCCCGCCCGCAGGACCACGAGAAGTGGACCTCCACGGTGTGAAGGCCCCCTGGCCTGGGGTGCTCTGACAGCCACCGAGGATGTCAGGCTGAGGTGCCGGGTGGACGTGTGCTTCCTGTGAAGGGTCCGGGGAAGACAGCACTGACCCGCTGAAGCCCCGCTGAAGCCCCGCGGCCCCGGAGGACAAGCCCTGCAGGCTCGTGGCAGAGGCCTGCTTGACCCCGAGACCCCAGGTCGCCGGCTCTCGAGGGTCCCTGCCCTGTGCCGTCCCTTCCTGGTGCCCTTCCCACCAGAGGGGAGACAGTCGTCTCCCCCACTCGGGCTCTTTGGAGAACTAAACGTCCTTAACTTGAAGGCCGTGTCTTCAGAAGCGGCTTCTCCGCCCTCGTCCTCTTCAGCCTGGCACTCAGCCTGGGGCCCCCAAAGCAGTGGCATCACCAGCACAGGAGGCTGGGGACGCCCCAGACCTCCCGAATCAGAAGCTGTGTCCAAACAAGACCCCCGGGGGCCTGCGCACGTGTCAAGGTCGAGAATCGCTGGCCGGCGGCCAAATGGACAACCTGTCCCAGACTGTGGTCACCTGTCCACGGCGGGGGCAGCCACGAGGACAACAGCCGGTCCCTCCCACGGAGCCACACCAGGCGTGTCCTCGGGCCCAAGGTCTTAGCGCAGCCCGAGGCTCCAGAAATACCGGGGTCTGCGCTCTCTCACTCCGGTGACCTCCCAGCCTCTTTGACCATCACACGCGTTTGCCTAGGAACCTGTCGCTCCTGGCAGAAGGCGGGCCCTCGGGGGCCGGTGCACTGACCGCGTCCCACGCAGAACGCGGGAAGGGCGACTGTGCTGCCTCCGAGGCCCCTGCAGCTGCCCTGGGCCCCTCTGCTGGCGCTCTGCACCCGTCCCCCGCCTGCCCCCCTCGACCCGAGGGGAAAGCAGGCCTGGCAGTGGGTGCAAGCCTGTCCCCGGCCCCAGCTGTGGAGCGGCTGAGCTCACGGGGAACCGGGCTGCGGCCTGAATGCGGCCCTTGTCTCCGGGCTCTTGTCAACAGCCTCCACAACCGCCCAGCGTCCTATTGACTCAAGATAAGTTCCGGGAGGCCCAGAGCAGCTCTGTCTGGCCCCGCGTCCGCCGGCCAAGGCCGGGCCGGGCCAGCTGGGCTGGGCAGGGCCTGCAGGCCGGGACCCAGCTCAGCACACACCCTGCCCAGCCACGTGCTTCATCGTCACCCCGGGGCCCTCCCCGGGAGCCCTGCGGGCGGCCGCACTATCAGCTCCACTTGGCGTTGGCAGTAAGGACTGTCACGTGTCCCCACAGCTCTGCCCACAAACAGGTGCTGGAGGTGACATCATCGCTCATGGCAGGGATCACTGAGGCCTCCCGACTTCTATCAATATTTACGTTTCCAGCTCCGCGGAGGATCTAATCAGACTTCCGATGACACCTGCCGTGTTTCTGGCCCACTGTGTTCCTGGCTGGAGGGCCTCGGCAGGGCCCGGTCTGGGCTGGTTTGAGAGCTTATCCTCGTCAGGGCCTGGGCAGCCGACGGGCGGGGCCTCTGGGGCACCAAGCGAGGGGACAGAGCTGGGTTAGGGGACGAGGCACGGGAGTGGTGCTCCTGGCTGGTGTCCGCTCCGGGCCCCGGGGGGGAGCAGAGGGCCTGTCCCCTCCATCTGGGTCCTCAGGCTGCAGCCAATCTCCCCAAACCTCTGCACTCATGCCAGATGAGCAGGCCCTACACTCAGAGGGTCATCTGAGAAAGAAAGGGGGCGGAGAAGGTCTTTCCAGAAAATTCTTTTGGGAAAAAGCAACTCTGCAGAGGGCAAGTATGGTAAAAGGCGGCTGGGACCCCCAGGCCCGGGCTGTGCTGCGGGGATGTGACAAGGCTCCCGCCTGCCTGCCTGCCCACCACCACTACTGTACCTGTCTGGCTGCAGGCTTACTTACCTCTCTGCTCCGGGCACCTGCACCCGTAAAACAAAGCAGCAACAGAGGCACCTGCGAAACTGCCCTGGTGGCTTCTGGACGCAGACCCTCACACCCTCTGCTGCTTGGGGTCTGGGGAGAAGTAAGTCCCCTCTATGTGCTGTGACCCCCCCCCCCAACCTGCCCCAGGGGGCCCCAGAGCCTCAGAGAGACTTCCCAGCAGCGTCTGGGGCTTTATTGACACGCCAGAGCAGGAGATAAACCCCACCTAATGTCAGAACAAATACTAGGCTGAAACCGGAGAGGCCCGGGAGAGATAAGGCAGGCATCCGCCCGGGGCTGTGAAGTGAGCAGGGGAGGGGGAGGCTGTGCCCCTAGCCACCCCCACCCCCACCCCCACCCCCAGCCAGGAGGAGCTCTGAGGGGAGCCCCCGCAGCCATTCCTGGTGAGTCCAGGGCGAGGCCTGGCTCCAGGGGCCCAGACAGACCCGCCCCTGCCTTCCTCATACTCGGGTCTGGCAAGGGGCACGCTTCCCAGGTGACCACACAGCTGATGCACAGTGACAGGCGGTGGGCCCTCACCCGTTGGTGGCAGAGCTCTGGGTCTCTTGTGGGCGAGGGGCAAATGGAGACAGGTCAACCTGCCTCCAATTCCACACTCAGGAAACTGGACGGGGGTCAGGAGGGGCCCCACCCCACATGCCCCAATGCTGTCTCATAACGTTCATGGAGTATCTGGACAGGGGAGGAAGACGTTGCCTCCAAAACCCCATCTCCCTGGGGTGAAGCTGACAGAGCTGGGCCCGCGGAAGGGCATCTTGCAGAATCCCAGGAGATGTGCACCTTGGGTGGCCCCGGGGCCCCTGGCAGAGCGCCCCGCCTGAGCCCGAGGTGCCACGGCAGGTGCGAGGCAGAGCTGGGCGAAGCCTGCCAGGTTCCCCGGGCAGATCTGGGGTCCAGTCCCTCCATCTCCAGTCTGGGCCCAAAGAAGCCAGGCGGTCAGAGAGGAACAGACTGGGGTCCTTCCCTGGGAGAGCAGGGGGAGGTCCCAAGGTTGTCCAGGAGGTGGGAGAGGCCCCAGTGGAGGGGTGGGGACCCACAGGGGACCTCCTCCAACAAGGCTGGGAGTCTGCAACCCAGAGGCCCTGAGGGGAGGGGCAGGGAGCCCTGGGGGCAGCCGACAGGGGGCCTGGGCCAGACAGACCCCACTGGGCTCCATCATTTCTCTACTGTATGTCAACTGAATTACTTTATTATAATATAATATACTAATTATATTTATGTCAACCAAGTGGTAATTTTAGATGAAATGGACAAATTCCTAGCGAGAAATGGCTCACCAGGCTGGCGCGGAGAAAGTTTTTGGGGAATGTTGATAAGGATTTGAACTCCCGTTCAGTCCCAGACAAGCACCGAAGCCGGAGAGCAGGTCCCTCTGACCCCAGAGGCTTGACTTTTCCCCTAAAAAAGAGACGTGTTCTAGTGAAGGAGGGAGAACTTAGCAGGCCCTGGACAGGGCCTGTATGTGTGTTGCGTATGTGTGCACGGATGTGCATGTAAACGTGTGTGCACGTGTGTATGTGCCTGTGCAAGTGTGTGGAAACACGCGTGTGTGTGTGTGCACGTGTGAGAGCGTTGTGTGAGCCTCTGTGCGCAGGCACATGGGTGTGCACACAGAGGGAAGATGTGTGGGCCTCAATGATATTTAAATATAAAAACGGTTACTATAACCTTGCCTTCATTGATTAATGTTCAACCAGAAAGTAGTTTCCAGAGCAAACTCTATTAATCTCACATAATTAATCCTGGCTCAATTGTCTAACCCTGATACCAGTCTTCAACTCACTGTCTTTCATTTCACTGAAATTATATTCATAACAATCATGTCTCTTCCAGTTCAGTTTCGCAGTAAAATGATGATTTACTCACTGTTGTTTGTTCACACCCATTTTCGTCCTTACGGCACCTCGTACTGGGTCTTTGGGGGCAGGAGACAGACCCCGTGTAAGTCTCCCCAGGGGCCCAAGCGCTATGTCGCCCACTCCCCCACCTTTACAGACACAACGTCCACTTGTCCTGGGTCGAAGTTTGCACCAAAAGCAAAATTTACCACGGAGATTTCTACTATTCTTGCTTTTTAAAAGACGATACGAAGCAGTGATCATTTCTGGGGTTTTTTTTACCCCTTGCTGTCTGATCTTGTTTTTGTTTTTACAGCCAACCCAGGAGAAAGTTGTGACCAGTGAGCAGTGCCATGTGAGTGGGGACAGGGGTGCAGGGGAGAGGGGGGCAGGGAGGGGTAGGGGCACAGACGTCACTGAAGGGGAGACGGACATGGGGCCTCCCACTCCCACGTGGGTCTGCAAGTTTTCTGTGTCAAATGCCAACGTCACCGTTGGCCGCCGTGCTGCCTGGAGACGACCTCATGGAACCAGAGGGTTTGGGGTGCAGGACCCCGACACCAGGGTAAATCACTCATGCCCGCTAGCTGCCCTGCGCCCAGAGCCCCACAGGGGCTTATAGAGGGGTGGGGCTCAGACCCCCTCAGCCCCTGCCCTCTGCGTTGTCCGGAGCAAATCCTGCCTGTTCTGTGCCCAGGCCCCTCCAACGTTGGGGCACCACACGTCCTCAGGCATCAGATGCAGAAATGTTTGGAAACTGCAAAGCCAAGTTTTCACTGTTACGTCCCCTGCGGGACTCAGCCAAGAACAGAGCTTTAGTGGAAGGTCTCGAGGAGGGCCCTCAGTGGCTTCTCTGAGACCATCGGACCACGTGGCCTGGGAGCCACGGACATCTCGTCCCCCCTCCTTCCTGCACCTGGCTAGGCAGGGGCTGCTGATTCCTCCTGGGCCCGTGGCTCCTCAGGATGACCTGGGGGTCCCAGATGGGGAGCTAATGCCACCCCATGTCTACCACCTCCAAGAGCTCTGGTCACGGTCCGAGCCAGCCCCACGTAGGAGGGGGCAGGACGGAGACCCTCGGAGGCCTCCAGCCTTGGGCGCCTGGCACTGCACCCGTGTGCCGTCAGCACTCTGTGCGCCTGTTTTAACTTAACCTGAATTAATTACAGGAGGGAAGGCTTCCTCTCAACCTCTCTCCCCTTTATTTGCTTGCAAACAGCTCAGCGGCCTGTGGTGAGAGCCCTCAAATGGTCCCTGGAAGGGGGCTGAGGGGTGGGGAGCTGGCCCGATCGTCCTCAGAGAGCTGGGTCTGCTCCTGGCGCCCACCCGGTCCTGGCGGGCGGGCCTCCCTCTGCTGTGCCAACTTCCAAGTCCTCTCCTGGGTGCAGCAACTCAGGTCGTTGAACCAATCGACAAAGGATCAAAGAACCAGCGTCCGGGGGGACCCCCAACTACCCCTGCGGTGCGGGGTGAGGGAGTGCCCTTTAGACCCCTAGGCTGTGGACTTGGCCCTGAGCCGGTCCCTGAGATGATGGGTGGGCTGCAGGCACAGCGGGATGGAAGGGCTTGGAGCACAGCCCCAGGACAGAAGGGTCCCAGCGTTGGGGGCGCTTGCTTCTGAGGCCACGCGGGGTCAGGGTCCCCAGGACTAGAGGAAAGTAGAGACGGAAGTAGCTCGGGGAGGTCGTTCCTCTGCCCTCTGTTCTTCGCCCTTTGCCCTCTGCCCCGTACCCTCTGTTCTCTGCTTCCTGTTCTCTGTTCTCTGTGCCGCTGCTGGTCCTGGCCCTGTTTCCAAGGAATCTGGGAGAGTCTGAATTGCACAAAGACAAACAGGGACAGAGGAGGGAGCCGGGGGCATCTGGCTGATGGTCCAGACGCGCATGATTCAGGACTGCAGGCCCAGCGCCCACAGGGAAAGCCCTCAGGACAAGCAGCAGACACTGACGAGCTCCCGGACATTCTTCCCGGGCCGATACAAGTTGCCAGGGAACAGATGCCAGGAGGGAGTGTAATGTGCATTCGGTCACCACAGGATGTACTTCTCTGATGTGCCCGAGACTGGCACAGTGCCTCGGGCTCACCAGACCCCTGCGGGCCCACAGAAGGGTGACTGGGGGCATGCGGGGCAGCCTGGGTACTGGGGATGAAGGCCTGGGGGGGGGGGGGTCCCTGCCCTTTCGCTTGAGCAGGATGGCTTCCTGCGAGTCCCATGTCGTCTTGGCTGGACGGTGGAGGCCACACGGCGCCCATCTCAGTGGCTCACAGGAGACGGCCCAGGTAAGATCATCGGTTTGCACACGGTACATACCTGATAAATGGACGTCTTGATTGGGGTTTCCATGTTTAGAAAGCATGACCACATATTGCACATATGCCTCTGGGTGTGCAGGGAAGTCTGGCCGAGAAAAGTCTTGAGCTCTCCCCACTTGTCTCTGGAGAAGAGCTGGTTCTGCAGGTCTGTAAGATGCTCCAGAAAGAGAGGCACTGCTCCGCCTGGCACAGCCACCACCTGCTCCCCTTCAGGGTTGTCCTGGGCCCTTGGGCACCAGCTGTTCTGAGCCTCACTTTGCAGCTCTGTTCTGGAGACCAAGGCAAAGCCACGTGGGTCTCAGACCCCTCATGGCTCCTGAGGCTTCTTCTGTAGTTCAGGTCCTCTCCATGGTGGTGATCAGACCTGGACCCAGGTCACTGCCATCATCATCACCATCATCATCACCATCACCATCATCACCACCAACATCATCACCGTCAACATCACCATCATCACCATCACCATTTCACCAGCACCATCACCATTACCATGATGGGGGTCGCTGACCAGAGCAGCTCCCAGAGCGCTGGCTCGACAACACTTCTGGCCTATCCTGATCCTTGGCCAGGTGGCTAGGGAAGCCAGGCATGGCCTTCAGTGCATCCTGGAGGCTTGCCCACATAGATGGAGGCTGGGGTGGGCCAGCGGCTGTGAGCACGGAGCCCCCTCCCAGAGGTGCGGTCTGGCTGGTGTTTGTCTTTGACCCCAGAAGGCTGAGGGAAGACAGGTGCAGGGGCACCTAGAGAGGCTGACAGGGGCCGCCTTTGTTCTGCTGCACCTCCTGAGGGAGAGGGGAGAGGCCCATGGCCCTGCTCGGGACCTGCAATTTTGTGGAAAACCAAACAGTCTAACCGGCAGGTGGAGGACCTTCTTCCAAATACAATTCCATCCCTTTCTAACCACTGATGCCTCTGGCTTGGCCAGAATTTCAGGTCAGGTGCTGTTTACGCCCCTGCTTGTCCCGCGTGGGCCCCACCTGCCTGGACCCCAGCTGCCCTGGGTTTTGGAGGGCTTCTCCAGCTAATCATGTGCCCATTGCCACAGTTCCAGGGACATCCCATGCAGAGCAGTCCCCCCACCCCCATCGGAAAGTGTCAACAACCCAGCCCCGCTCCAGGCAGAGCCATTCTAGAGACACCGCTTCTCCTGCACTTTCCCCAGAGGGAAGGACACTTGAGTCCCCTCCAGGCCCATTTACCTGCTTCTGGGAAGAAGGAGTGCCTTAGGAACAAAGGCCTTCCTGTGGGACCCCGAGACTGAAAGAAAGAAAACCTCACCAAGATGGGTTGGGCAGGGTGCACCGGTAACTCCCTTTCTCCCTCTGCATAAAAACCCTCCTCAAGAAGGTTTTTGTGATAACAAGACCCCCAGGGGGCCCCCAATGATCCCAGCTGCCTGTCACTTGCCCCTGTATGTGGCCAGTCCCACTGTGAACGTGAGGAGGTGACAGGGTGTGACCCACGGCAGGCCCGTTGATCTCTGTCGAAGCAGCTCTTCCGAGAGGACTAGCGTCCCAGCCCCACGACGGAGCCGCCTGGGAAGGTCACGCTTCTTGAACACAACCCAAGCCAGACAGCCCAGCATCAAATTCCTGATCCACAGAGGCCACGAGACAGGGATGTGGTCACTGTCCTCATAAGCCACCAAGTTTTGGGGTGACCTGTTACCTCTACACATAATCAGCACACTTTCCAGCATTTCTGGAGCTTGGATTGTGGCACTTTGTCAGGGGCGGTGCAGGGAAAATAAGGGGCCTCGAGGACCAACCAGGACCCTGCCCTAGAGCCCCTTCCTGCACTCAGGCTGAAGACCACCACAGACCCTCACGTTCTGGCAGCTGGACGTTCCAGACCAAGATCCTGCGGGGTGTTTCTGGTGAGGCCTCTCTTCCAGCCTGGCAGAGGCCAGATCCCTGCGATGGGCTCATGGCCTTCCCCGGGCACGTGCGCGTGGAGAGAGAGCTCTCCCCCTCTTCCCATGAGGACACAGTCCTATGGCATCAGGGACCCACCCATCTGACCCCATCTACCCTTAATTACCTCCTAAAGCCCCATCCCCAAACGCAGTCACACTGGGGGTATGGCTGCAGCCCATGAACGGGGGGACACATAATTC
Organism: Panthera leo; assembly: GCF_018350215.1. NCBI lineage: Eukaryota > Metazoa > Chordata > Mammalia > Carnivora > Felidae > Panthera > Panthera leo. The sequence goes on from NC_056694.1 coordinate 253,033, forward strand.
TGCCCATAGCAGGCTCTGAGAGGAGACAGGGTCCTTTCCTTCTGAACCCTGCCCGTTGGGACCCCATCTCCAGATGCCAGCCCTGGGCACCAAGAGGTCAGGCCCGGGGGCGCCTGGGTGGCTCAGTCGGTTGAGCATCCAGCTTCCGCTCAGGTCATGATCTCACGGTTTGTGAGTTCGAGCCCCGCGTCGGGCTCTGTGCTGACAGCTCAGAGCCTGGAGCCTGTTTGGATTCTGTGTCTCCCTGTCTCTCTGTCTGCTCCTCTCCCGCTCATGCTCTGTCTCTCTCTCTCTCGCTCTCAAAAATAAATATTTTAAAAAATTAAAAAAAAAAAAAAGAGGTCAGGCCCGGCCCAGCCCTGGGCCCTGGGTTCTTCAACATTTCTGCTCCCGAGGCGGCTTCCCTCATGGTGGCCCACCCCTCCCGGTAAGCCTGTGTGTTTATGGAAGGGGAAACTCGGGTGTCGGCCTCCAACCACATCCCAAGGGGCCTACGAGGTCCTGTGTTGCACCTCCCATCTGGACCGTCGATCCCAACCTGCCCCACCTGTGGGGGAGAGAGAGGGTGAACGGCAGGGGCTGGTGTCAGAGGCTCTCGGCCTCAGAGGGGCTCAGGGACAGAGTCAGGGGAAACTGAGGCCCAGGAGACCGTGGGATCTGCCGAGCCTGCCCGGTAGCCCTGCATCGGACCAGCGCCTTCCAAAACACTGTCTTCTCAAAGATGCTTGGAAGCTATTTCTTCTCTGAAAATTAAACAAACACTTTGATCTCACGGGTAGAACGTCAAAAAGCGTCTGCACACACAGCTGACCCCAGGCTGCCCCTGCCCCTGAGACCCCTGGCTAGCCACGCACAGGTTTCCGGGTCTTGGTCCGGGACCAGAGGGTGCCCTGCAGACACGGGGTGGCCAGCAGAGCCCAAGACCCCAGGCAGGCGGTGCTCCTCCTTCCCCAGAGGCCTGGGGGAGGTGCCCAGGACGGGTGTGGGCACTCGGGGTGGCCAGGCCACTTCCTGGAGGGTTTGCTTACTCTGCAGGGCCCAGCCGGGCACCCCAGCTCCTCTGGCGACGTATTTACTCAGACCCTGACCACTTGCGAACGGGATCTGAGGTGGGCGGCTGGCCTGTGTGTGCAGCAGCCAAAGTCAATGGAAAACGCTCTCGGGGGAGGAAGGGAGGGATGCGGGACGTTTGACCTTCGGAGACAGGGCTCCGGCTGCTGTTGGCCACGGCCAGCACCGGAAGCAGGTGCACCCGCCTCGGGGGGGGTGGGGCACAGGGGAACAAGAAAGTGGCAGCCTGATCCCAGCCCCGAGGAGAACCTATTCCACTCCGTCTCGAAGTTTAATTCTCTCCCCTCTCGCTCTCTGCCCTGAGTCGCGTGAGGTCACTGCCTTGCTTCCTATACAGTTTGATCATGCACTAGTCAGTCTAACAAACAAGGTCACGCTTCCCACGGTGTGTGGCCGGCCCCTCCCCTCCGCTGAGAGAGCCTTCCTGCTGCCGGTGGTGACCGCGCTGTGTGAATTCGCACACGTCCTTCCCGCCGCTGGGGGTGCACATCTGGGTCGCGTCCAGCTTTTTGCTCTGTAAATCACACTGCCTCGAACGTTCCCACAAAGCCCCCAAGTCCACCGCACAAGACGTCCCCCGAGACAGACAGCTGAGTGGGGAGACTTCCCCGACACTGGCGCCAAGGGCCCCAACCCGGAGGCGTGAGGGTCCTGTGGCCTCGCCAGCCCTTGGTATGGTCAGACTTTTTAAACTTTTGCCAACCTGCTGGATGAGTAACGGTCTCTCATTGTGATTCTCACTGGCTTTTCCTGATTACTAATGAGGTTTGATCCTATCTGGGCTTCCTCTTTGGTGAAATCACTGGCCCGTTTTTAGTTTGGTGCTTTGTCCCCTTGATGCCTTTTAAAGTTTGTTTTTCATGTGCTGGACCTTCCGTTTTTCGGTGTGGGTAGGGCAGGCCTCCTCCTACCTCATGGTTTGTCTCTTCTCTCCTTTTATGGTGACTTTTTATGAAACAGAATTTCTTAATTTTAATTTGTATCAATCTTTGCCTTTACGACGATTATTTTGTGAATTGTTTAAGAAGTCTGTACAGGGCGCCAATTATGAAGATGTCCCCCATATTCTGTCCTAAAACCGCTATAGTCTCGACATGTAGCGTTCAATCTGCCCAGGCGTGTGTGTGTATGTGTGTGTGTCACAGTCGTGTGAACTAGGTGCACACGTCTCACTTCTTGTGTGTGGATACCCAACCGTCCCAGAGCCATCTGCCGAAAACCCATCCTCCCCACCGGTGCCTCCTGCTCAGCATTAGGAATCATGTCTGCTCGGGAGCCCCGCCTCCCTCGCGTGACGTCTACTCCAGCCACGATGACGCTCGCTGCTGGAGAAGCTCCTTCCTCCCCACTGGGATGGGCGGGACTGTTTTCTCCACTTTTCACGTGTACGTGTCTTTACGTTTGAGGTGGGCTCCGTGCGGACCGCACCGGCTGGTCTTGTCTTCAGATCCACTCTGACGATCTTTCTTTCGCCGGAGCCCGTGGACCGCTGACGTTCCAAGCGGTGGCTGGTACACAGATATGGGTTAATATCCACCAGATTCGGTAGTTTTCTGTTTGTCACCCTTGTCCTCTGTTCCTGGCTTTGTCTTCCACCCCTTTTCTCCGTTTTGCGGTTTTAACTGGGCATTTTACATGGTTTCGTTAAAAGTATATAATATTTATAAATCTTGTAAGTATAAGCATTTCGTTGTTATACTTCATTATTTTTATCGGTTGCCCCAGAGTTTGCAACGTACGTTCACTGCTAATGCAAGTTCACCTTCAAACATCCCCACCCTGCCCCACAGGCTGGGTGCGAGGGCCCCATCGTAACAGACGATCCTGCTTTCTCCCCCGGTTCCCGTCTTACAGCTACCATTCTGTCCTCTCATACGTGGCACATACACGTAAGACACACACAGAAGACACACGTGTAGGATACGTGCGTGAGCACACACAACTGAACACGTTGTTACTATTCTTATTTTGAACAAACCGATATATGCTGGATCAGTGCAGAATAAGGAAAAAGAAGTTTTATTAGAAGTCACACAAGGGAATCATTTCACCAGTCTGATGCTTCCCCAGCAAATATCCTCCTCCCTTTTGTCATCGCTCCAAGCACTCGACCCCCGCCGTGTTTACTTTTTCCACCAGCCTTCGCCCGTCCTGGGCTCCTTCTCTTGGCAAAAGGCCCGTTCCTGACCTCTGACACTCCACTTGGGGGGATCTCAGCACTTTTCATCATTAAATCACCTGTGTCGTCACATAATTGAAACGTTAACCCCTCACTGTAGTTGTTGCAAATCACATGCCCATGTAATTAGCCTTTTACCTTGGCCACGGGTGTTTGGCACACAAAAGCTTCGAATTTCCTTTTAGATAAACGTTTATCTGGATCTTCACACGCGAAGATGTGCGGTGCTCTCCTGCTCACCGGCCGAGCAGACTCAGCATCCGTGGCCGTGGACTGCCCGACCTGGCTGCCGAGATCAGGCCGCAGCCAGCCCGGCGTTTTCCTGAGTTGCCGGCCCCACCCCAGCCTGCCACGGTGGGGAGCGGGTCTCACCCCGAGCATCACAATCGCCTTCAGGCTTGTTAAAGCCTAGAAATTCACATTCCTCGTGGGTTCCGGGGCTGCTGCTGCTGTGGGGCCAGGGACAGCGTTGCCTTCCTGAGATGAGACCCATGAACAAGGACTCTCACCCATGAACCAGAAGGGCCTCAGGGAAGGAGGAAAGGGTTCAGGCCGAGAGGGGAGGGTTGGGACGCTGCACAGGCCGGGGCAGGAAAGGCCCAGAGGGAGAGCGTGTGCAGGGGGCAAAGGCCGGAAGCTCTGGGTACCGGTCCACGGGCTGAGCGGCCCTGATGCCCGGAGGGAGGGGGAGCCCCGGACCAGCGCTGGAGCCTGGCTGTGCTCTGGCAGACGGACAGTGGGAGTCTCACCGGCTACCACCATCACCGCATCCTCAGTGAGACACGGGGAGGCCTGTGGCTTCCCGTCTCTCAGATGGTGGGAGGGAGGGGACTGAAAAGCCAATCCCTCCGCAGCCGAACCCAGCCCCAGCCTACCCAGCAGGTGCCAACCTCCTCGCTGGTCAGCTTTGCTCCCCAGATGAGCTCCCTGAGGAGCTGAGGGTCTTGTGAGGATAAAATCAGTCCCAGTTCAGCAGCCTCCCCGGGCAGGTCCAACAGCCTGCAGACACGAGAAATCCTCTGTGGGATGGTTGTTAGGCACACCACGGGCCCCAGGGGAAAGGCTGCTTTGCAAACTGACAAACTGACCAGGCCGGGGACTGAAGCCCAGCGAGGGAGGGGCTGCCCGAGGCATGGGGTAGGCGCCACGAATCTGAACTAGGGCTGAGAAGGCCCCACCTGCTGCGGAGGGAAGGTCACGGGGGAGCACACACCCCATCCGGAGAGGCTACGTGTCCCGTGGCCTCAGGGCTCAGAGTGGGGTCTCTCCGGCTTGGCCTAAAGCCCACCAGGCCGTCACAAGAGTGGGGACCTGAGGCCCAGCTGGGTCTGCTGAACCAGAACCCTGGTGTCTGGGAAGTGCCCCTAGGGTCCCACAGAGTGTTCTAGGGGCACCCGGTTTGAGAACGGGTCCCGGAGTGGTCCCATTTCCCCGTGTGCCTTCCAGACCTCTGTCCGGTCCACCAGCTGGCACTCCACACCACCAAGGGGGTGGGAAGAAAAGGACAGATCTGTTTCTCAGCTGCAGGGATGTGGTGACCCACACGGTCACCACAACTGGCAGCCTCCCCCTGGGGTCCAAGCACGTGTCCCAAACCTGTGGCTCCCCGCAGAAATCCCCCCCAAAACTCCATTTTGGTCCTGGGACAAATGTCCTGAATTCCACCCGGTAGCTAAGTGACAGGTTGTTTTATTCAGTTGGGACACTATTTCTGAATCCACAGGCACTGCTCCCCCTACAAACCCTGAACCCAGATTCACGCCCCCCCAGGGAGGACCCCAAGGAAGAGTCCCCCAAATCCACCCCCACCCTTTGGAGACACCCAGTTCTCCTCCAGATACTCGGGTCTGTGGGTCGGAAACGTGTCATTGGCCCAAACCCGTGGAGCCTTAAGTGAGGACTCGGATGGCAGAGGGGCCTGGGAGCAGGCGGCTTGGGCGGGAGGGAGGACGGCAGGACATTCCTGGACAAGAGGAGACACGGGCTGCAGCCGCGAGGAAGCCGCTCTTGCCGAATCCCGGATGCGGCTCGGGGCACATGTCTGGTCTTGCGGGGACAGGCAGCCCCCACTGGTGCTGACAGCCCAGCCCCTGGGGTGGCCTCTCCAGGCTGCAGGTGGCCTATCAGCGGTGGGAGATCAGCCCTGGGGCCGGGAGATTGATCGCATTCCTGGGGACCCAGCCCGCACCCGCGTGCCAGTCCCCGGAGCAGAAACCCCGCGCCCCAGTCGGCGGCGTCCGTGGCCCTGCGGGCTGGTGGTGAGGTGAGCCCAGCGGCCGGCCTCGCTTGGCCAGAGGGAGATAAGACACCTACACAAACAAGGACACAAAGCCGGCTCTCACGGCCGCGCCAGCTGCGCACCAAGCCCTCGGCGGGCACTTTATGGCACATTATCTCTTCTGTGCCCCACAATAGCCCTGCCAGGTGGGAATTCTGCTCCCATTAAACAGATAAGGAGACAGGGTTCCGAGAGGCAAAGGGGTGGCCAAGGTCACCCAGGTTATAAAGCTGCTGGGCCTGGATGCAGCCCAGGCCCACCTGGACACCAAGCCCACCCCCCTTTAATGGAACATGTCATAAATAGACTCTTTGTTTTCGAGAAAACGTTTTGAAAAGGAATGTTGGTTCCAGGGAGGAAGCAGGGGCAGGACACAAACTGTGGCTTCTCCCTTTGTCACCCACATTCACACACGGGGGGGGGGGGCAGGGCCCCCTCCTCTCTCTCTCTCTCTCTCTCTCTCTCTCTCTCACACACACACACACACACACACACACACACACACACACACACACGGGTTGGGGGGGGCGGGGATAGATGGACATTTGTCCCAGGACCAAAATGGAGTTTTGGGGGAATTTCTGCAGGGAGCCCATGGCTGGCTGGGGCCACAGCCCAGAGGAAGGTGGAAATGGGGGGCTGACACTAGGGGGAGGCTGCATGAAGGACCCAGGGGGAGCCACGGGTGGTGGCACCAGGCGTCTAGAGCCATGGGGGTGATGAGGGCAGGAGAGCACGTGGAGGGACCCTGCGTGAGCACCCCCACTCTGCATCCCCATGACTGCCCCCCACCGGCCCAGCAGGATTCGGGGGGTTTACTCAGAGACCCCCGGTCTGAGATGCCAGGAGCCCTCAGGACGAAGGGGAGATTCTGTGGGTGGGTGTGTGAGGGGGGAGTCTTCCGGAAAACTGACCCCCAGGGAGGATGCGGCCTGAGGGTTTCCTGGTGAGATGGCCTGGCCTGATCAACCCACGGAGGCTCGCAGCACAGTCACCCAGCTGCAGCAGGAAACAGGTTGTGTGAAACACAGACCCAAACAGACACAGAGAGAACCCGCCTGCCGGGCGAGACCAGGGTGTGGGGTGGGGGAGACGCTCATCAAAGGAGAGGGCAGCACAGATACCCTCCGTGCATCCAGCAGTGGGGTCGAAGCTGAAACACAGCACTGGGCTCTTTGAAGGAAGCCCAGAGAACAAAGACGAGCTCTTAGAAATAAAAAATTCAATAGTAAACCAGATCAGGGGACGCCTGGTGGCTCAGTCGGTTAAGTGTCTGACTCTTGATCTCAGCTCAGGCATTGATCTCAGGGTCATGAGTTCAAACCCCAGGTTGGGCTCCACGCTGGGCATGAAGCCTACTAAAAAATAAAAAAATAAAAAAATATCTGCACAACGAGGTTGAAGAAATCTTCCAGAAAGCAAAGCCAAAGGACAAAGTGACAGAAAACTAGAGAAAAGAGAGTTTTTAACCCGTGGATGACCAGGTTGGTGGCTCGACACCCTAATAGGACTTTTAAAAAGGGAATAGAGAACACGGAGGGAAGGAAATCGTTGAAGAAACAATTCAGAAACTTCCAGGCCTGCTGGCCGGGGACAGCAGGGTGCCCCAGGGCAGCGGTCACAGCTGGACCCCGAGCTGGGAAAAGACGGCCTGGGACCCAGTCCTGTCACAGGAGGGCTAAGGAAGCGTCTTCGGGCTTTCCCACAACACGGTGGGTGGGGGGGGCCCTGCAAGTCAAATGAAGTATCCAGAATTTTGAAGGAAATCATGTCCCCTGGGATTTGACAGCCAGACTATCACTGGCGCGTGATGCGACGGGGGACGCGTATCAGGCACGTACCCTCCGTGCCGTGCGATCACACGCACCGCAAAGTGCAGGCTTTGCACAAATGAGACGATGCTATGAAGGTTCCCTTCCGTGTGGCGCTCCTTCCTTTACCACGACCTGCTTAGCCCCCTGTCGGTGAGCTGTTAATCTGTGTCGTATTTCTCACCGTCACCGGAACAGCGATTGCCTGGCACACTCGGGGTGTGGCACACGCTTAGGGTGCCGAAATACCCACAGACACCATGAGGGTGGACAGGCACGGCCCTCCGGGACGGTGGAACCAACCCAGCCCCGTGTTGGTGGCAGAAGCCCACTTATCTGCACCCTTGCCCACGTGCCAGCAGGGAGGTGGATCTGGGGACGTGGTGGGCGACCCCCACTCGTCCTTTTCGGAAGACCCCAGCCGGGCCACAGAGGCTTGGAGGCCCTGAGGTCGGCGAGGGAGGAGTCCGCCCACGAGACCCTTGCCGACCAGGCAGATGAGCTAAACCATCTCTTGGGCTGGGCCTGGGAGCAGGTGGCCCCTGGGGTGGTTCTGCCAGAAATGAGCCCTGAGCCGTCGCTGGGGACACGAGGGGACAGCTGGGCCCGCCTGTCGGCCCAACCCAGCCCCAAGACTCACAGGCCTGTGGGTGCCGGTCCATCCGCCTCTGTTCTTGGCGGCCCTCTCCCAACCTGCCTCCTCAGCCGGGGGCTTGGCGGGGGGCCCAGAGAGACCACCAGTGCTACTTCTCCTGGAAGCTGCCCTCAGCTCAGCAGACCAGCGCCCGCCCCCACCAGCTCTGCAACGGTTCACCCAAGTAATAAAAACGGGCGACGATGCAGCTTTGATCCCGTGGCAGCATCTCCAAGGGCTGTGAACGTCCCACCCCGGCCCGACCACCCTTTCACGTGCAGCCAAGAGGCTCAAAGGGGAGAAAACGTTCCCAAAGCAAACACCCTTTGCCAGGGCAAACTTTGCAGTAAAAACAGAAGAGGAAATTCCTAATCTGCCGCTTCACGTGTGACCAGCGGTCCTGCGCCAGGACAGCCACGGCCGCGAGCCCTGTGCCTCCAGCTGAGGCGTCCCCGCCAGGCTTTGTTGTGGGGACCGCAAACTCGTGGGCTTGCCCGCGTCTTTGATCTGCATTTGGCACCGTGAAAACTCCGTTGGCCTGTCCGGGCCTCAGACCCCGGGGGCCTCTGTCCCCCACAACACCGTTTCCCCAGACTCTGCAACTGTGCGTGCAGGCAAGCCTGGACACGGGGGCCAGAGAGGCCCCGATGTCACCTGCGGCGGCAGCCAGGGCATGTCCGGGGGAAGGAGGAGGTCAAATTCCTGGGCCGCCCGGCTGCCCCCCTCGCTGCGTCTTCGTGGCGGAGGTGCGTCTCACCTTCAGCTCCCGAGGAAGCACTCTGCTTGTGTCCCCAAGCGCGGCAATTGTGAACATACTTTCCAAAAAATATATACACCAAGAAATAGTTCCAGCCGGGTTTTCCTGACGTTTGAGGGCCCTGGGCTCTGGGACGGGTGGATGCCAGATGCAGAACGGTGGCACAAGTGAGACAGCGGATGCGGGAATGGGACACTTTCCCGGGGCACCTCTACTGGGGTCTCGGGGCCCGGAGCACCTTCTTTCTCCACGAAGGCCTGGCTCCGGGCTGCTCGCTCAGGGGCTCTGCCTCCTCCTGGGATGGGGCAGCTCCGGGGCCTCCACAACGGCCCTCCTGTCTTAGGAAGCCAGGACTCTGTTCCGAGTCTCCCTTCAGGTCACGGCTCCCTCACACTCACATTTCCACTGAACCTGTACGGTTCCTACAACTTCCCACCTGCTCTCACATTGGGCTGTTTGATGATGCTTTCCTGGCCACTTGAGACCAGAAGGATCTCAGGTCTCTTGATGATCATTCACTCATTCACACACTCACTCATTCATTCACTCGTCCACACCTGCCTCAAAGGACGTCTGCACCAGCTGCTGAGGACCCACAGGCAGAAAGAGACACGGTTCTGCTGTGGGACTCGTGCTCTGCTGCACCAGGAAGGCATGGAAACAAATGACCCTGACTCGGGGTTCAGGCTTCTGTTTTAGCCCCGACCCCCACATGCTAAGGCTGGCCGGAGGGGCAGG